>NC_092205.1:25092389-25108149 GCF_043381705.1 Parasteatoda tepidariorum | reverse complement strand
AGTTTTTTTATAAAAACATTTATTTCACACCACAACAAATACAATAACAAATATAAAGTACCCGTAACGGGATAGTTAAATCTTATAAAGGAAACTAGAAAAAGTGCCCGTAGCGGGATATATGAAAACTCACCCGTAACGGGATAGATAAAATATCATAAAACAAACTAGATAAACCCGTAACGGGTAATATGAAAACTCAAATTCCACACAAAACTAATTCTAAAAAATCAAAAACTTTCTGGTGTTCCAATTTTATCGTCTGCTTTTATTATTTGTATTTCGTCATAAAATATTTCATTGATGTGCGATTGCGCTTCTTCTCCGTTACATCGTACCGAAGAAAAAAAAGGGAAGCCCATTTGAGAGGCACAGGGAACCGGTAAAATCCTTTCGAACCGCGCATTGACTCGCGTTTGCTTTGGTGCCTTTCATTTCTTGTGGTGCCTCTCATTTTTAAAGGCACATTAGTTATGTGCCTCTAACGCGAGAAAATAAAGGGTACATTTAGCTTGTGCCTTTTATTTAAGAGGTACAGTTTTTAGAGTGTAGCTTCTTGTGCAGTGAAATACCAAAAATGTTCTTTCACACAACTTGGTGAAAAGTAGTTGCCACCATTTTTGTTATTCAGTAACACTGAAATTTATAACTACAATAAGATATGATGCTTATAATAATAGTCTGTAAATTTATATTTACGAAACAATATAAAGAAGGATCATTAATTTAAGATGACTATATATATTATTCTTTAAAATAAAACTGTTCAGCTATTTAAATATATATATACAAAACATGGAGATAATATTAAGATGAATTCGAATTATGCTTAACAAAACAGAAGCGAATGAAAAGTAAATACTGAAAATTACTTAATACAATTGGTTGATTTGTGCAAAACTTCTTATGTAAACATCATTATCGTTATTATACAGTGCACCAAAAAAAATGGACTACACTGAAGTTTGAGAGAAATTGACCTTAAGAAAAGTCAGATATTAAAAATTCGATTTCTCAGGAACTATTCGGCCAATTTTACTCAAATTTTGCATTTTACCGTGTGAAATTATATAATTAGAACTGATGTAAAAATTGCATACCTTACGATTTAAAATTTTTTCGATTGTTTTTAAATAAAATAATGAATATTTACTTAAAACTTTTTTTTCTGCATGGCCGATTCGTTTATATCTTTAAATAAACGAATTTTCAAATTGTGTGCAGAAAATTTTCGCTTCGATTACGAATTTCACGAGATATAGCTGAATACGCAATTAGTAAAATTAACAATAAGAGGGCCAAACTTTGGAGCTCTCTTCTGACCAAACAATTGGGACCATATTTCCGAAATTGCGGTTACCACCTGTATTTTGGGGGTCAGAAATCCGAATCAATCGAAAAAAAAGGCGTGTTTACTCAGAGAAAAAACTTTGCATTTCTGATTTCGTAACTTAAAATATAGCCTGCTCTTAATAATTAGCATATTTGAAGTTAACTCTCTTAGCCATGAAGATTGAGACCTAGAACGTGAGGATTCGATCATTAAATCGAAAATTATTGAAGGTAGTCAGTATTTATTTATTTATTTTTTTGCACACTGTACAACTAAAAACATACATGCCTTTTAGAGCATATAATCACTGTTGGTATTGCATCTTCAGTAGCATGCACACAACACGTATTCGTTTTCCAAAAGTACGCCAAAATTGGCGAAAATAATGCATTAATCTTATAACTGCACCTGAGCTTGGTGCAAGCTTCCCAGTCATTCGTGTTTAGATTTATCGATAGGGGAGAGTGGGGTCAATTGTAACAGGGTACGATTGTAACAGAGCAAAAATTTCGAGTGTTGGGTTCTAGATTTGGATCCTAGGTGGCGCACAAGGTGTATTTAATAAATCTACGTGTACACCCCTGCTGGCAACCATTTTTATGTACTTTTGAAAGAGTTACATCACAAAAGATATTTTCACGCTACGTAAGTACTTTTTTTGGTATTAGAATATTATATTGTAACAAAGTAATTTTGTTTAAACAAATAAAAATTATTAACCGAATATGTAAGTGGACAACCTTAATTAACATTTCAATAAAAAAAATTAGTTTTGTTAATTAACTAGCATTGTTTTTAACAAATGAAGCTGAAGTGGCTTCTTGGGGACGATTGTAACAATAAGTAAAGGGACGATTCTAACAGCTGGAAATAAATAATCTTTTGCTTACAAACCATTACTTAACTCTTTAAGAACCACCAATAGTTTCCTATGCTATTTNCATCAATAGAGCACATTTGTAGAAAACTTCTTCCATCGGTAGCGTGGATGCGAGGGGACAGAAAACGTATTTCGTCATAAAATTTTTCACTGATGTGCGCATGCGCTTGTTCTCCGTTACATGATCGTACCGAAGAAAAAGAAATGAAAGGCACAAAAGTCTTTTCGTACCGCGCATTGACTGGCGTTTGCTTCGGTGCCTTCAATTTCTCGTGGTGCCTCTCATTTTTAAAGGCACATTAGTTATGTGCCTCTTACGCGAGAAAATACACGGTACATTTAGCTTGTGCCTCTGAAATCAGAGGTACAGTTTTTAGAGTGTATAATCACTGTTGGTATTGCATCCTCAGTAGCATGCACACAACACGTATTCGTTTTCCAAAAGTACGCCAAAATTGGCGAAAATAATGCATTAATCTTATAACTGCACCTGAGCTTGGTGTAAGCTTCCCAGTCATTCGTGTTTAGATTTATCGATACTCTTTAAAGCGCGTATGAACTCTCTTCTCAGTATTAACTTAAAATAAAGTATTCAATTACACAATATTAGAAGTTTTTCAACAGCAAATTCAGATATAGTCACTACTCCACAGTTTTTACATAGTGCGTTTATCGTATATACGCCCTCATTACCAGTCAAAATGTGAAATTTCATTTAAATAATTTTGCAATTGTATAAGCATTCTTAAATGTGCAAAATTTTTATTTATGAGGGTTTATTAGAAATAAAATTCGTTTTTTAAACCTATTTAAAACACATTTTTCGGTTGTTCAATGAATTTTTCATCTATATCATGATTGTATATTCTGGAAAAAAATAACAAAAATAAAAATCTTAATGTGAAGCTGTATTTAAATAATTTTAATACTATAATAGGGGAAGACGGGGGGATTTTAGAATGTTACAGGGAATAGAGAAAACAGCGTCTTGACTGTAGGATAAGCTTAAGACGTAATAAGACGTTAAAAATTGTAAAGGAATGAGCAAAGACCTTCTCTGTATTTCTTAGTTGGCCCTTTGATAGGTTGAAATAATGTAACAAATTAAATATTTATTTGTTAAATATAACAAAACATGTAGTAAAAGAATCTGAAAGGAAATAACGCAATAACGTAAATAGAGTAATAACGTTAGAAGCAGAAATAACACGTAAATAATGCAGAAATAACGTAGCGTAAAATAGATGTAAAATAAAAATTCGATTTTTCAGGAACTATTCATATTTAAAATCAGGAGAAAAAAATTAGTTAGCATATTTAATGTCACCCCCTCGAATCATTAAGATTGAGTCCTAGAACGTGAAGATCCAATCACGAGATCAAAAGTAATCCAAGGGGTCAATCTCTCTCTCTCTTTCTTTCGTCTTTTTTTTTTTTTTTTTTTTTTTTTTTTTTNTTTTTTTTTTTTTTTTTTTTTTTTTTTTTTTTTTTTTTTTTTCCTTTTTGCGCTCTGTATATTTAAGCTGCCAAAATCTTGGGAAGTTCAATATTTCGATAACCTAATGTTTTTTTTAAAAAAAGCTAATTAAAAGAGAAAAAAATTATTTTTAATTAACATTTCCAGTTTCGTAACTTTTTCCGTATAAAAAAACATCTCCCGAATCTCTTTCCTGTAATCGTTCTACTTTTTGTTCTCGAACAAAAGAAGTAAAGAACATTCCATTTATCTTCCATCACTTTGATAACAAACCAAAAAAAAAAAAAGTTCTTTGGAAGAACACGAAAAAGCAAAAACGGTGTGGAAAATCTGAGGTAGCTCAATCGATGAATATCCGATGAGCCCCCTCAGTCCCTCCCCTTAAAATAAAACACCCCCGCACTGCAAGCCGTTGTGCCCCCAGTGAGATGCAGTAGTCAATAGGGGATACATATCCGACTTGTCGGGTTATAATGGTCTTATTGATCCCCCTCGTCGTCGATAACGCTTTCGTCACGGAACACCAAAAAAGCGGAGCACCTGGTGCAGCGTTCCTGCGTCCACCCCCACCCCGTTAATGCATATTGTATAGGTGAGGCACCGGACACTGGTACGGTTGCAGTGAGAATATAAGCAGATGCGAGGAAACTACTCTGAATGGGAGATTGTTATTATTATTGTTATTTTAATGTAATTTTTTTTTTTACAGCGCAACTCTTTATGAGGGAAAGAAACCAGAACTGTAATTTTTATTACAGTAATGAGAACTTTTTCCTAAAGTGGAATGACAGGATTCCCCCCCCCCTTTTACTTTCGGAAGGGGAGGAGATAGTTTGCGTCCAGGAAAAATGCAATGCAGTGATCTAAGATGAAAAGTTCGGAGACGTACGTTACTTATTATTTTTATTTTTTTAATTTTTTACAGATTATTATACTTTTCTGTTCATTCTGCGATGATAGTTATATCTAGTCGTATTATGACTGAATTGATCTTCGATTATTCGTGGTCGTAATTATGGTAGATGAAAAATTCCATTTGACGATAAACTGGCCATCTAAATTAGATTTGAAGTAGTTAGGAAATGGTTTAAACTAGTATTGTCTTGAATCATAGACATCCAGGGGGGATTTGAGCACTCTTGTTAATCGGTAAGAGGTCGGAATTTTGATTGACGATAAATTCTGCATGACGAGAAAATTGCAATATAAATTATGTTTACAGGGGTCAGGAACGGTTCAAACTTGTATAGCCGTCAATCTCGATCATCTAAAGGGGATTTGAGCACTCTTGTTATTCAGAAAGGGGTTGGAATTTCGGTTGAAGATCAATTTTATTTGACATAAAATGGTGATTTAAATTATGCTTGTAGTGGTCAAGAAGCATTCAAACTTGAATTATCCACCACCATTTGAGCACTTTAGCTTGTCAGAAAATGGCTAAAATTTTAATTGGTAATAAATTCTATTCGCAGTGGTCTTAAAATGATTCAAACTTGCATTGTTATTAAGCACAAACCTCCAGATGAGATTTACGATCTCTTATTAATGTGAAAAGGCTCAAAATTTCAATTGACGAATTAGATTTTTCTACATGGTGATAACATGACGATAAATATTTCTCTTAGTGGCCAAGAAACAGTTAAAATTTATGTTTCCTTCAATCATGAAGTTCGGGTCCGAGATAGCCTGGTTGGTCGGGCACTAGGTCCATGTCCAAGAGGTCGTGGGTTCGATCCCTGACCGAAGACTCCTCGTGTAGTTAATGGTGACTGATGAACCTTAAATTTGTCGAGTCACAAAGTCCTCCATGCTCCTATAACAAATCATACCTCTGGGGGTACTGATCCAGGAGTTTCCTTGTCTTCTGGATTGGTTCAAAATTACAAGGCTGTGGAGTTGAACATAAGTAGTCATAAACCCAAAATTGGGTCGGCTGTTCAATGGCGGTTATAAAATAAAATAAAATCATAAAGCTCCCCACACCCGGCTCGCACCGAACACAGTGCTGGTGTAAAATATCCTTAATGGTAGACGGATAATGGGTTAGAGTTCCCTTGCCCTCGGGCTAATCATGGGAGGTTTTTTTAGTTATCCTTAACGTGTAACCCAAATGAAGTTTAGTTTCATCAGAAAGTTCTCCACGAAGACAAAATTTCTCCTATTACTTTATCCAGGAATTTTCTTGTCCTCTTTATTGAGTTCAAAATTACAAAACTATGGAAGTACACATTAGCAGTCATAATCCCAAAATTAGGTCGGCTGTTCAACGATGGTTATAAAATAAAATCATGGAGCTCCGAGTCTCAGTGGCAAAGGCGTTCGCCTCCTAATGAGGTGACTCAGGTTCAAATCCCAGGAGAGGCTGGTTAAAACGAATTCTGCTCCAATCTCGCTCCGACTATAGTGCTGACGTAAAATATGGTGAGTGATATACTGATATTAATTAGAATTCACTTGCCTTCGGACTAACTGTAAGAAGTTTTCGTGATTTTCCTCCCTATCTAACTCAAAAGCTGGTTAATTCCATCAAAATGTCCTTCTTAAAGGCTTGTTTGTCCTAATGCTTTATTTAGGAGTTCCTTTTTTTCTGGATTAGTCTCAAAATTTCAAGGCTATTGCGTTGAACATTGATAGTCGTAAACTCAAAATTTTGTTAGCTGCTCAACTCCGGTTATAAAATAAAATAATATCACGGAGCTCCAAGTAAATAATTAATGACTCAAGTTAGTCTAAATTTTAATGTAAGATTCTATCCTTACAGACAAGAATACCAGGTAATAAAAACGGTAACAAATTTTGAAATTATTCTAAAAGAAATGGAATAGAACATGCTAATTAAATTGAAATAAAAATATGATTTCTGTCTTAAGTTGTGAGAGAGAGACTCTTATATATTAGAAAAACATACTTAAATCAGATGATCAAACAAAAAAATTTTCGTTTAAGAAGTGATATAACACAAGAAATTAAATAATCGCATTTTTTCAAATAAATAAACCCTACCCTCTATCAATGAAATAAAGCATTTTTAACAGATGAGCTATATTGAACTTGTATTTTATGCATGCATTCTTAAACAGTTAGATTTTGAAGGGAAAAAATAAATTTGCAAAATTTTTTCAATTTGATTTTTTTTAATTAATTTGCAATAAATACAATTGATTCATGACATGACACTAATGTCAAAAATAACAACTTTCTTTTTAAAAAAAATAGATTACTAAAGAAGTGTTAATCCAAATTAAATTAATGCATAACTCATGATGTCTTCGTCCAAATTTCAATGGGGAAAAAATGGTATTAGATAGATTCATAACAATGTTTAGCAAGTTTTTTTGGCTGATCTAAGAAAAACTGTCTACTTGAGCTTTCCTCTCCCCTATATTATTTTCATTTGGTTTTCAATAGTGTTACTTTTTATCCAAGTAAAATCATCTTACAAAAAAAATTATGAATATATAAATAAATATTAGACTCAAAAACACAATAATTAGTTATAAACGTAATGACATTTTCATTAAAAACTATCCTACAAAAACGAATGAAACACAAGCTTATGTCACTTAATTAAAAACTTTATTCTCTTCAAAAATATATGAATGTGCAATAACACTCGACGTATTGCAAGCACGCAAAGACATGCACCCATTTTCAAGGCTCCCCAGGCGGGAATGAGAAGAAGCAACAGTGATTTGAATTATCAAGTCACTTTCAATGTTTCAAATCATTCACGTCTGACAATTGAAAGTGGGTGCCGGCTTGAACAGAGAGCTTGAAACATGTCTGGTGTTATTACCTATTTATTTATTTTTGAAGCGAATGAAGTTTCTAATCAAGTAATATCGTACCACTTCAATTTCTCGGGATTATTAGTTCCTCGGGATTATCGGGATTATTAAAATTATATGGTTCAGCATTTAAGCAAAATCTTACGAGAACTTTTTTTTAAATTTATATATTTGTATATAAAATGAACGGCTTAAATCATTATCGGCCGTTTCCCCAATTAAGGGTAGTATTTTTTTCCCAGAAAATATATATATATATTTATACCCATACATTTCTAAAATTGTGTATTACCATTGAGGAAATTTTTTCAGATCATAGCGCAAGCTTTGCTATCATTTTAAACCATTGCAATAAACTCCGACTGAAAGTCGAGGTATCTGGCGAATATAACCTACTGCCAACTATCACTCTTTCTGAAACTAAATTTTCCAAATGGTAATGCCGAAATACAATTAGAGACAAAAATATTTAAAAATATTAACAAGGTCTCCCAATCGCAGGACTATTGTGCATTTAAATTATTGCCTTAATTATTCTGAGGAAGAAAAAAATTTTAGTTAAATTTATACCAAAATTAGATTTTACCTTATTCAGGTATCAGGATTTCAAGTCAAAATTTTTTTTGTTCTGAATACTAAACATTTATTTCATTTCATTTATTTATTATCATTATTTTTAAAATCATATCGTATCATAAACTAAAATGCATCATCACCTTCATCCTATCACTCCCTTAGTAGGTGAGAAGTGGGGATATTTATTATTCACTCGAGTCAATTTTAAAACATCCTGGTTAGGAATACATTATTAAATTGTATAAAAACTACAGCTAGTAAAGAGAAACCGATTGAAGATTAGAAAGTAGAGACGTGAAAATATATAAGATAAGTTCAAAAATATCATGCAACAGAAAATAGGATAAAAAAAAAACTGTTCCAAGTGTTATTTATTTATAGTGGTGGTCAAATTCCTTTATAATTTATATTGGACTTTAAAGAATTTAATTGAATAACATAAATTTCTTCACCACTTTAAAATATGAAAATAAAATCTTTCAGAAAATCCGGACATATTGTGCTAAACCAGTTAAAGAAGTGTCCTTTAAAACATGGTAGCCAATTTGCTTTAACTCAATTTAAGGCTAATAAAATACTTTACTTTTAGCTTTAACCAAAAACTTTAATTTCAAAATAACACCGCAATTAGTTTTAGAACTATATCATTGCTTAAAATAACATAATGTGGTATTTAAAATATCTCGTTTATTAAAAAAAAAGCAAAAAAATTTCATGATTTTATTAAAATCGTTTTAATTTTAATAGGATGCTTCGAATACTGAAAACCCATTCTGAATTACTGTTGCTATCTAGAAAGTATTTTTTATGAAGAAAAAAAAGTGTTGGAGTAGCATTTATTATTGGAGTAATTTGATATTTTCTAATGTTGGATGCCATTTTAGTTTTAAAATATTTCAGTCAGCTGATGTAAATGTCAAACGACAGCCTCGTTTTTGCAAGATAAATTTCTAGAGAAAAAATACTGTTAAAATGAGAAACACAATATCAATCAATGTTGAATTAAAAAAAAGAAAGATGGAAAGAAAAAAAAAAGGCACTTCGAATTACAATAATCTTTAAACGAAGTAGAATTAGGTAAAAGTAGGTCAAAGTCCCCTTGTCGTCAGGCTAACCGTGGGAGGTTCTCGTGGTCTTCCTCTCCATGTAACGCAAATGCTGGTTAGCTCCATCAAAAAGTCCACCCCGAAGGCAAATTACTCCTAATACTCGATCCAGGAGTTCCCTTGTCTTCTGGATTGGGTTCAAAATTACAAGGGTACGAAGTTGAACATTAGTATTCGTAAGCCCTTAAATTTGGGTCGGCTGTTCAACGACTTTTATAAAATAAAATACTATTCTTGATTATAAACTATTCATCGCTATTTCTTTTTACTCGATTAAATAATCTGTCCGATATATAAGCAGAAAGGCCAACGTGCTCTGGACAGTGGATTAATATTTTCGAGTGGTTTTCTTTTAATGAATGATTCTTGGTTTAGTAAATTCAATTTATTGAGTTTTTACTCACCACTACTTCTAAATAATTCACAGACTTTTGTATGCACCACTTATTTGCAGTTAAGCCATGTTGAGCCTTTTGAAAAGTTGGCAAAATTTACCAGAAGTCTGCAAATCCGAATCCGGAGCAGTTGGCCTCTCTGTATATGTTTTATCGACAAAATAAATATATAAGTACAAAATAATTTTTTGAAGGCAAGCTGAAACGGAATGATTTTCTTAACAGTATTTCCTATACTGGCAGTAAAATCATTTTACAGCAAAAAATTTTCGCATGGAGAAAACGACCAACTATGACTTAATACAGATATAAGTCAATAATTTTTACGAGTGCATATGTATGTTATAACCTTTAATAAGTAGCGGTAGTCAAGGATAATTTATTTCTCTTGGGAAAAAAAATGAATGAATTGTTTTCACAACCTGGTTTTTATCTTTTCCAAAAATTAGCAGCCCTGGTTTTGGCTAAAAAATATTCACCTTTATTCTGTCAGCATTGAAGACTGCATTGACGTTTGCCTGATCTGAAGATAGAGGTCAATATAAATTTCTTAAACTCAGTTGCTTCTTTAAAATGTTTTAATTGTTTAAGTTTGAAATCATTAAATACACTGGAGAGCCAAAAAAACTGGTATACCAAATAGAGTCAAATAACTGGTATTTTGGTGGCTAGCGGCACTCTTCTGAATTTAGACACTTCCGCTGGCCACCAAAATCCCCAGACATGAACTTTATTGAACATATTTGGGATGCCTTGCAACGTGATGTTCAGAAGATATCCCCACCCCCTCTTACTCCCACTGGTTTATGGACAGCCCTGCAGGATTCATNTTTATTTTTTTTTTTAGAAAGCTTACCGAGTTTTAGAAAAAAGTAACGATTTCATTCCATATTTCCGTTACAAATACTTGTACTTTTCCCCAAAAAAGTAACGAAAGTACAAGTAAAAGTACTAAATGTAAAAAGTAACGAAGTACAAGTAAAAGTACGTACTTTTTACTTGTACCGGCGGTACAAGTAACGAAAGTAAAAGTACTGCCATATATGCATATGTCTGTTATAACCGTTAATAAGTAGCGGTAGTCATGGATAATTTATTTCTCTTGGGGAAAAAAATGAATGAATTGTTTTCACAACCTGGTTTTTATCTTTTCCAAAAATTAGCAGCCCTGGTTTTGGCTAAAAATTATTCACCTTCATTCTATCAGCATTGAAAACTGCCTTGACGTTTGCTTGATCTGAAGATAGAGGGCAATATAAATATCTTAAACTTAGTTGCTTCTTTAAAATGTTTTAATTGTTTAAGTATGAAAGCATTAAAAAATTAACTAGTTAAAAATAAGTATCTTAACAAAACTGGAATGCCTGGATTAAACAATTTCATTTTTGACAAGTACCAATCAAGAGGGTGGAACTGGTTTTTGGATGTAAAGCTAAATCACGATTAAATTTGTTTTATGATAAAAATTTTCACTGGCTGAAACAGCGGTTATCATTATCAGTTATTTCACTTTATTTCAAATCTATTATCCCTCTTAATTCATACAATTAGTGAAAAAAACTAATATAATTCTGATGGATCTTCTTATCTATCTTTTTAGCGAAGATGAAAATATTTTTTTCCGTTCATCCTGCCTGTTTTCATATGTTTGACACGCCTTTGTCATGCTAAAATTTAGCTGAAACGTTACTGACCAATCCTGGAAAAAAAAGCGTCTGAAGATTTGAAATCCCCAACAATTTTCATTGATATCTTATACCATTCATCCATACAATCAGTAAAAATCTGATCATTTTATTCGAAGAATTCAAAGATTCGATAAAATTACAGCAAAATAATGAGTCTGCATTCATCTATCCACAGCACCCACTGTCACAAAGAAAGAAAGAAAATGCGCAGTTAGCGACAAATGTCCGGCCCAGGGAATCGGGAGCAGGATCTCCTGGACACCTTGCTGCCGGAGCTGGTCGATGTCCACCTACCTGCGCAAAGGGCAGCTGGCGCAGACGACACACTACGGTTGGCTAGCACCGCGTGAGGTACTCCCTACCTCCGAACTCCGTCCTCCACTCAAACCACCTAGTGCGATCGCTTTTATCTCTATCAGCTTTTATCCGTCCACAATTTTTGTTCTTATTTATCAATATCGTTTTCTAATAGGCCTAACAGAGATGCCGATCATGGGATCGCATCCACCTCTTCTAACCGGATTATCCTCTTCCAGAGGCTAAGTAAGTGCTCTTTTTCATCTTCCTCTTTTCCTCCTCTTTTGGGATTATTGAACACTGAATGCGCTGCGTAATTTCGACGCCTTGGCGAAATTATGGCGTAGCCTTGGTTGAAAGTATTGGTATTACAATTTTTCTTAAATTTTAAACTATGTTTGTAGTGGCCAGGTATTGGTTTCATTATTAAGTATTGCTTCATTATAGAGTACTACTTCATCATTAAGTACAATAAATTCCTTAGTTATTTTCTAAAAAATTAGTTTATTGGTATATTTTTGCAAAAAATAATCTGTACTGAAAACGAAAATTATTAAATGTTCTATTTACGATAATGAGTTATATTGTTTTTTTTTTTAATATGATGGTAATTTCAAAAAATAATAAAGAAAATAAGGCGTTTGTTTAAAAACTATATTTTTGTTAAAAATAATCGTTTGCACGAAGCATGAAAAATAATTTCTTAATATTTTTTCCTCAAACGATAATGTGTTTTATCGTTCTGCATGTGTTTTCTTTTATATTATATATTCATTTATTTATTTATTTATTATTATTATTTTTTTTTGACAAATGATTCTTTGAAAAAATGTTAAGGAAAATTTTTGTTTATTTTATAGTTACATTTTTCTCAAGAATAATCGTTATAATTATTTTAAAAAAATCTGTATTTTTCTCAACTTTTCTGCAAACGATAAGGTGATAATGCGTTCCTTTGTTGCTGTTTTTTTAAAAATTTATTTGAAAAATTATAAAGATAGTGGACATTTGCTATAGCTATATTTTTTCAAAACTTAATTGTCTGCATCAAATAACAAAAAGGAACTTTTTTAAAAAGAAAATTCTGTAAACGATAAAATAATAAAAAGTCTATTAAAATTTTTTTGTTTGTACAGTAGTTTATAAAAAAATATATATTAAAAAGTGGATTATTTATTTATTTTTTCTTGTTTAGATTATTAATAATATTGATAAATTAATCTCTTACTGATGTCCTCAATCAATGTATGATTACTGAAGATGTTTGGTAATAGTTATTTCTTTTCATGGCTAGATAATTATTTATCAGTATTTTTAACAAGATTCTAATCAGCACTTTAGAAAACTTTTGTTTTTCCTCTTTAGTTCTCTTGATGATGATCATGCTTCAAACTTTAGCAATCTCATGGGAAAGATTGGGGTGTATATCGTATAATTTCATCACATTACAAACTTAATTTGAATATTATTTTTTGTAAAAAAATAAAAATTACTGGGAAAAATCGTCTGAATCCCTAAGCAATTGTTGATTTTTATTGTTTGAGATAGTTTATTTCCTTATTTGACTCATCAAAGAGGTAACTAAAATATGGTGAATTAAAGGCTACTGTTCTGTAACATTACGGTAACATCGACAAATTTCAAGAACTTGCAAGAGTGCTGAATCAGGAGGAAGGATGTCAATTTAATTAAATGAATAGAAATTGAAATATCGCATACATGTGAACGAAAGTAATAAAGATTAGTTTTAAAAAATAAATTAAATAATAAAAAACACGTTGAAAAAATTCTTTGGAAGGAAAAAGGAGAAGAGGCGAAGAAGAAGAAATGCAAATGCAATAGTAATGAAGAAAAATGTAACAGAAATACTTTTTTTTTTTTTTTTAAACTGTGCGTCTTATTTTTTCGAACATTATGATTTAAAATGACTCAAAACATTCGTGTCGCGCTTTTAGGGTTTATTCCCAATCAAAACCAGAATTTTAGAAACACAAAACCACTATTCCCACAAAACTTACATTTTAATAAAACTTTTATCATTAATTAGCGTTTCTGTAAATTTAAGCATTTACTATTTAACTATAATTATTTTAAAATATCATATTCCGAATGACCAATTTTTATTTATCTCATAAATTTGTATAGTAATTCTTTCGAAAAACCACAAGAAAAGTTCTAGTTCAGATAAGCTTTATTTCCCCGGTCTGTTTCATCCGATGATTTCAGCTATTTATTGTATTTATTTTTGTATTTTTTTAATATTTATTGTATTGTTTGTTGTATTTTTGTTAAAGAGGAAAATAATAATAACGACAGTTTTATAGAAAAAACATTTTAATTAAAAACTAATTACTTAATTTCTGTAAATTTAAGCATTTATTATTTAATTATAATCATTTTAAAACATCATATTCCGAATTACAGATTTTTATTTACCTCAGTAATTTACATAGTACTTCTTTCAAAATATCACAAAAAAAGTTCTATTTCAGAGATGCTTTTCTTTCTTTTTTTGGATTTGTTTCAACCGGTGGCTTCAACAATATTTATTATCTTTCTACCCAAAAGGAAAATAAAAATCACGACAATTTTATTGAATGAAACATTCTAATTAAAGAAAATAATTACTTCATTTCTCTAAATTTAAGAACTTATCATTTAATTACTTATAATCATTCTAAAACATCATATTCCGAGTTACAAATTCTAAATTACATCCTAAATTTACAAAATAATTCTTCCAAAATGCCACAAGAAAAATTCTATTTCAGAGAGGCTTTCTTTTCTCAGATCTGGTTCAACCGGGTATTTCAGCTCGATTTATGATATTTTTACTAAAAAGGAAAATAAAAATCACGACAATTTTATCGAAATCAACATCCTATTTAAAAATTAATTGCTTAAAACCTAACTTACAAAAGTCGTATTAATATAAAGTAATTTCAATATTACTGTCGTACGCAACATTTTAATCTATTCTAAATTAACATTTTACAATTTTTTTATAACATATTTTTTGTAAAACTGTGTACAGTTAACTTATGCAATAAATGATGTTCATTATTAAATACTAATTCAAATTGTAAAGAAATATTGAGAATTATCTTTTGGCACTATAGCTGAATGATCTATTTGGTGAAAAACATTTAAGCGTTTAGTAACCAGTAAATAAATAAGATTCTGTGAATGAAGTTGCAAAGATAGCCGAGTAAAATAATTAGATTTAAGATTTATTATAATAGAATCGGGTACTTAATTTGTGGAGCCAAACCTGTGTTTATAGAAGATAACATTTTGGGATCTTTTAATTGAATACTTCTAATTTTGATTAAAAAGTTTGTTTATTTAAAGGAACAAAAGTGATTTCGAATCAATCGTTAAATTGCGAGTAGGGAGAGGAATTCATTAATTATTATTAATTTGTTCGAGAAAAAAAGTGATTTTAATTCTCCGTTTTTATTATTGTTTTTCTTTATTATTGTTTTTTTTAAGACTATCTTTTCTGTAAAGATTCCGTTTTTAAGGTAGTAAATTTTGCTACTTATCACTCATTCATATATATATATATATATACACACACACACACACACATATATATATATATAGATAGTACCGCCTATATGGTCACCCTCTTATAAGGTCACCCCGCTTATATGGTCAATTTTCTAAAGTCCCGTCTAACTTAATAGGAAACACGTGTTAAAGATCACCGCTTATATGGTCATCCTATTTTTCGAGTTACCGGTTATATGGTCAGTTTCCTTTTTTTTTTTTTTGAAAAAAGATACATTTTAAGACATTTCTTTAGACAGGAAGACAAGAAAAATGACCAGAAGGTAAACACATTCCTTCGACCCCCGGAGAGAACTGGAATTTCCCCCCTCTATTTCGTCACCCTACCCTCTTTTCTCTTTTGCATTCATTGATGACCTTACCCTCTCCTCATTTGACCACTGGCATTCTTTTCCCCGCCCAAGGGCAAAAGGTCTTTTGATCGTTTGAAGTTATCTCTCAGAGCTTGAAAAGGAGTTGAAGTTGAGAGAAAAGAACATTTTTATTGGATTACTGAACGAATAACATATCCATGCTTTCATTATGGCTTCGAAAAGAAAGAATTTAACAATATCGGAAAAAAATGAATTGGTTGAAAAGTTTAAAAAGTCTAACCTTTCAAAAGCTACTTTTGCCAAAGAAAATTCTATACCGCGAACAACTTTAAA
>NC_092205.1:25057584-25092061 GCF_043381705.1 Parasteatoda tepidariorum | reverse complement strand
ATATATACACTTAACATAAAAAGCTTCATTTAATCTTTTTATGTTATCCTAATTAATTACTCTAATCGAAATACTTTCTCACGCTCTTAAAAGCCACATCCTGTTTCTAATTCTATTTTTGGCCCAACTATGTATAAATTTAAATAAAGATCTTTTTTCCCTTTTAAGCCGTGGGAATCAGTCGAGCAAGCTAATTAACCAATAGTAATTTCTAAGATTTCCCTAAATAGAGACATTTTTGGATTTTTGCAAGATTTTCCCTACCAGAAAGACTGATCCTGAATGGAGTTAACATCACTATTCGCTGGTCTTCCATAAGAACATGATCTAAATAAAATACATCTGATTTCGTTAAAATCCTGTGTCTGTTTCCCTGCTCGGTCCGACTGCATCATTTTACATTGTATGCTATTTTACATAGTGAATATCTTTTTTGCTAACATTTTAGCCTATGGGAAAAAAATAAGTGATCTCAAAGTAAAAACAAAAAAATGCGCCATGATTTCGGAAAATGACCTGACACTAAATATTGAAGTATTTATTTAGCGCCAACTTAAATGAAAATAAAATTAATTTTTTTTTCATTGCATTGAAACTGCATCTTTTTCCGGAAATAAAGAACATTTTCCCCACAAACATTCCATATTTTACACTTAGTGGAAAGTTTTTACTTAATATTCATTCCTTTTTTTTCTTTTCTTCTTTCAATCATTTCTAAGAGCAAAATCAATTTTACTTTGCGGAAATTGCAATCTTATCCAGATTTTCTCTAACCTTTTGTTTATATAGGCTGATACAATAAGGAGATCTGAATGGCTTCATCATACTAAGCGCGTTGAACAGAAGGTTAATTTTAAATAAGCAAAATATTTTAATCAGCGTGTTCTCCTTTAGAACTTCAAATTATACTGCTGTGTACAAAAGTCAATAATATTTGTTCCTCAATTAATTTAAAATTACAAAGTTATGAAAGAGGAAAAAAAAAGTCCCTGCTTCTTGTAACGAAAGTATAACCTTATATTCTAATATAACCTTATATTAAAAGTTAACAGTAATTTTATTTTTTTATATGCATATGTATATAAAATTTTTAAAAAGATTAAAATTTCTATTTATTATACAAATTGTATTATGCTAGCTCTGGCTAAACATTAAATAGCAAATCAATATACATTTAACAAAATTTTTTCGGGATGATGCTTCAAATTTCCTGAATACATTTACAATAAGTATTTTTCTAAGGCATTATATAAATTCTAAGACAAGTAATTTTTCTTTTTATAACTTAAAATTATGCTCTTGGGATTCACCTGTTTAATAAGCATTTCAGTTCACGTGTTGATAAATTTGTGTATTAATATAGTATCAACTATTAGCGAGTTTTCATTGAAACAATCAAATGTATCTGATAAATTTTAAGATTTTTTTTAAATTAATCCAAATTTCTTAGAATGGATGCTTTGATTCTGCAAAGCATCCCAAACCATTATACTTTCTTATCGAAATTTCTGTCTAAAAGGTATTGAATCTCCTTCTGTTATTTATACTAATATCGGTCACAGTGTTCCAGAATCATCAGTATTGTACTTCCTTTCTTCAGAGTGAAGAATATAAATGCATTTTAGCTTGGAAAAAAAAGGAAGAAAAATAAGTTACTACACAAGATGAACTTGAAAATTTTTTCATATTATTGTCATTAAGATTGATGCCTTATTTTTTTTCTCAAGCATATTTCGTTTTTTTTATCATCTCAGATGAGGTAGGATCGAAGAAAACTTATGTTGCTCGTAGTCAACTAATTGATATTCAAATTTTACCACAATCAGCAATTTTTTTCGATACTTCTCCCTTTTGAGAGGCTATAAAAAATCTCTTTCCACATTATCGATTATGAAACTTCACAGTGTTGTATTGAAAATCTGTGGTGCAATATCTCTCAGTGAAATTGAATAATTTCTAAAAGTTGTTTACAGGAACACTTTTTCAAAACTCCAATGCTGGCACGTTTTTTAGATATTGTTTGTAATTGTTTATATAATCAATAAGTTGACAAGTGTCTGTTATTGACTTCAATGCTGCTTTTTATCTGCAGAAAAAGTTCGTTAGAATATGTACACATGCTTTTAGTTGTGTAATAAGGATATTTATATTATAATCTTCATTTGACTTCAATCTTTATTTGACTTGAATCGTTATTTCATCAATCTTTATTTGACTTTAATCTTTATTGACTTCAATGGCTTTTCATCTGTAGAAAAAGTTCATAGTTAAAATATGTACTACGCATGTTTTTAGTTGTGTAATAAGGATATTTATATTATACTCTTCAAATCTCTGTAAACTGTATTAAAAAATTTCATAGTGTACAATTTCTTTCCGCTTTAATTCTGTTAAGCCTATTTGGAATTCGTTTTAATGTTTTCTCCGTACTACGTGCATGTTTGATTTATAAACTAATTTTGTTTTAAGTGTGTATACAACCTAAATTACAGATTCTTCTTTTATATTGTCTCTGGAAAGAAAATACTAAACAAGTATTAAACACTAAACTAGTTTGTATACTAAAAACTAGTGCACTCCTGCCCCTGTTCGCCAATGCTCCCCAACCCCCGAAGATTGCTATGCAATTTCATAAATTAATTAAAAATTACCAGTGGGCTGCGCCCCCTGCTCGCTAACGCTTGTCAACCCCCGAAAATTGCTACGCAATCTTATATGGTTTGCTTCGCAAACCAAGCTCGCTTCGCTCGCTACTAACTTAGGTACATTGCAAATGCACAAAATTCTAAGAATTCAAAACAATCATTCAAATCCATATAACAAATTTTTTTTTAAAAAAAAATTACATCTTTTTAGTAAATACTAAGTCATTAAAATAAATTTGAATTCAAATAAATGACATGTAATTCGTTAAACCTATTAGAAATGTGCTATAGTATAATTCGTGATATAAATCAAAAATCGTCAAATAAATTCGTAATATATAAATTCGTGAAAAAAAGCGCTTACGACAAAATACTAAAATAGAGATCTATCGACAAAGACTACTCACTTCTGCCTAGCTTAATAGCATGAGATTGCCGCAGCTGATGCTCTCTGGTTATTTCAGTTTCCTTTTTTAAAAGCGCTATATGTTGAGCCATCTCAGCAGATTTGGCATGTGATATTTTTAGCGGCAATCATTGGTCGATTCTCCGTGTAAGAGAAATAGTAGCGTAAACAAAACAAAGCAAACGTTGCCACCGGTAGAAAAGAAATACTGCCAAAATTTGGGAGCCACGTAAGAGAATTATATATATTAGATTATTTATGCTATGCAATTTTATCTAATATTTTCTTATCAAACCAATGTCCCTTCGCTACGAAAGTTTTTTGCAATGTAGATTTACCAGAACTGAAAGGTTAAAAACGAATAGTTCATGTCAACGAACAAATTTATCATTTTTATGTAACATTATGTCTTAATTATACTTATGCAGGTTCTGTAATAATAATTTTATTCATAATAATAATAATGATGATGGATATAAAGTGACAGCCCCAAGTTCTCAAATTTGTAACTCTGTCTTGATCAAAGTTCTGAATCTTTCATAGTAATTGTTATTTAAAAGCATAATTATTATTTTGATTATCTAAGTTTTTCTATTCGGTTTAATATTCAGCGAGTAACTTATTTCAATTTTAAAAAGCTTATTTCAACAACTTTTCATTGACTAAAAATTTTAATTTTCTAAAGAGGAATTTTTAAAGATTATAGAAATTGATTTAAATTAAGATTTTACACTAGAACGCATTTCAAGTGAGTTTTAATAGTGAGCGAAGGGACTATTATTTGCATCGGAAATGTTGAATTGCAAAAAAATGCGATAGCAATCTTTGGGCTTTGGTGAGTGTTGGCGAACAGGGGCTGGAGTCCATTAGTTTTAGTATATTTGCTATCTGATAAAACTGAACCAATTACCATAATACCATTAGCCCCTATTACTTAAATTAATTAGGCATTATTTTATTTTATAACTGTCGTTGAACAGTCGACCCAATTTTGACTACCACTGTTCAACTCCAATTAGGACTACCAAAGTTCAACTCCGTAGCCTTGTAATTTTGAACCCAATCCAGAAAACAAGGAAACTCCTAGTTAAAATATTAGGAGAAATTTTGCCTTCGTGGAGTACTTTTTGATGAAACTAACCCGAATTTGCTTTACATAGGGAGGAAAACCACGAAAACCTCCCGCGATTAACCTGACGTCAAGGGGACTCTAACACATGATCCGTCTGCCACTAAGGATATTTTACGTCACCGCTGTGGTCGGCTCGAGCCGGGTGTGGAATTCGTATCGACCAGCCAATGCTGGGATTTGAACTCAGTTCACCTCATTAGAAGGCGAACGCTCCTGAGCCACCACGCCTCAATTGGATATCATTGGTGTCAATGATAGTATGGCGATTTTTTTAATGTCCTCCAAACCAAACACTGACATTTTCTAATTATTTTGCTTTTTAGTACATAGCTTATTTTTTTAACTCGTTTTATTCGTTAAAATCGGCGTTAATTATAGCATTACAATTTTTTAATATTTTCTTAATAGAATTCGTACAATTTCTTCATTAATTTTTCTTTTCACTACACATGTTTTTTCTTTCAGTTTTTTTTTTATTTATTTCAAATACCATTTATATAAAGCAATAAAGAAATTCATTTTAAATTAATGATTCTTATTTTAAATTACGTCGTATAAATAACTTTACTGACTCTCATGTGTATGATATCTTACTGAAATTATAAATTCTAGTGCTTCTGAATACAAAAAAAATGTGGCAACAAGTAGTGCAAAAGAACATTTTTAGAGTTTCCCTAAGCCAGAAACTACGTTTGGTTCGTAGTATAGACATAGTGGAACGCATGTGAACTAGTGAGCACCATTTTGGTGCAATACATCTATGGAGCACCACTTCGGTGAAAATTAGTTACCATCATTTTTAGTGTTGACATATTGTTGACCGGTGACAAATTAACTCGTCTGACGTAGTTTCTGTGTAAAACTGACGGTGAAAAAAGTGTTAAGATACTACAGCATTTTTATTGTATATAAACACATAAGATGCATAGTAAAGCTGTCTGAAATAAATACAACACTCACATCTTCAGTACTTTTTGTTTGTGTTAATATTATTTTTGAAACAAAAACAAAATACAAGTTTATTAGCCATGAAAAGCTGTAAATGAACGAAATATTTCGCCTTTTGAAATAAAACATTATAATTCTAGCAAATTAGCCCTCGATTAAAGTTCAAACGTATCGATATTATGCAGAGAAAAACAATTCAGTGTTCGGCATTATTTTTAAAAAATCTACGTGACCTAAATACAGTTTTTTATCGGTTTCAGACAAATTCAGCTTTTACATGGTTTTTAAACAAATGCAATTTTTAAACACGTTTTTAATCACGCTATTTTTTAAACAAATACAATTTCTACATGGTCTTTAACAAGTTAAATTTTTAGATGGATTTTAATCGAGAGAGAATTTTTATGAAATTTTTACATAGTTTTTAAACAAAAGCAATTTTTTCAAACTTTTTTTAACAACTGCATTTTACATGATTTTAGATAATGTAGACAAACACAATACGTCAATTTCAGTACGTTTTTGCGTCATTAATCGTTTCCTTAAGTGCTTTTCGAACCACTATTGGTCTTCGAATACGGAAAAAGAAAAGAACTTTCACAGAATTATTCTCAATTGTAAGAAAGGAATTACAGAAAGAAAGAACGCTTCCGTAGAACAGGAGGGAGTGGGGGTGGATAGAATGTTTTGCGAGATTGTCACGCGACTCTGCAAATCTCCACATGGCTTTTATAACCAGAAGAAGGGAGGGAGAAATGCAATAACAAAAAAGAAACGTAAAAACAACGGAATTCCATCCGTATTCATTTTTCGTGACTGAAACTCCAGGCTTGTTCCGTGCATAGAGTCGTGGAGGGGGTGGCACTCAATTTGGTACAGATATACAGATATTCTTTTTCTCGTGATGTTAGCTTTCAACGTAGTAAAATCCTGAAAGGAGTTGAAAGTTGTTTCCCATTTCGAACATGATTGTCATAGAATGTTCTTGGAAATATGAAAGAATCGCTTAAATTCCTAGCCGATTGCGCAATTTAACTAAAACAGGCATTTTAAGTGCTAATCGACATTAATTTAAGGTTATAAAAATTATTGCATTGTGCTGTGTTTAGCGTAAACAGTGGGTAATACAAAAATGACCAGAGAAAGTTAAAAAAACTTTTTATTCAATGACCTGGTTTTTACTAACTGAAATGCACTATTAATGGATAATAAATGAAAAAGAGAGACATACGGGATAAGGAAATGGCAAACAAGTTATAAGAAGGATGAAATGGATTGACCAATAAGGTATGGAGGACAAGCTTTCTCCCGTGTCTCGGTGTTTTCGACACTAATGAAGGTTTTTCGTTATAGAATTAATACCATAGTGTGTCTGTTTTATTTGGCATCATTTGGGTTCATTTCCCGTTGTTCAGCTTAATTCTTAGTCTAAAACTACTATTTACCACTTTATTCTTTAGTAACACTTTCTAAATTATAGCTAGACTTAATTAGTGAAGTCTGTAAATTAAATTATGAAATTAGACACAAAGCCTACTTTCTTAAAATAAGCGCACCTTTTTTCTGTATAATGTCTATTTAACATTATTTGTGGTCATTTCCTGTTATTTTGCTTAATTATTAACCTAGAACAAACCTTCAACACTTGATTCAAAACTAACTCATTCTAAATTTGCTTCCTTCATAGCTAAGCATAGCATCATCCATAGCGACACTTGTAAATTAAGTTAGACACAAAACTTACTTTATTTTAATGAACATACCTTTTTTCTTTTTAGTGTTTGTATAGCATTATTCGTGCTAATTTCTCATTCTTTTAACTTTATTATTAAACTAGAACAAAGGTCTTTGATTCTTAACTGATTCTTTCTAAATTCTCATCTTTCATAGCTAGGCTTAATAAGTGACGCTTGTGAATTAAGTTAGGCACAAAACTTACTTTCTTTTAAAGATGCCATTTTTCGTATAATATTTATGTGACATTGTTTGTTCTCGTTTCCCATCGTTTAACTTTATTCTCAATCTGGAACAAACTTTTAACATTTAGTTCTTAACCTAGAACAAACCTTTAACGCTTGAATCTTTACAAACTATTTCAAAATTCTCAGCTTTCCTAGCTAGGCTTAATTAGTGACGCCTCCAAATTAATCGAGCCAAATTTTCCGAGCTTGAGGGAGCCCTAACATTTTTTTTTCTTTCGATAAACATACCTTTTTCTTGTATAATATTTATGAGACATTGTTTTTGCTTATTTTCCATTGTTTAGCTTTATTCTCGACTCAGAACAAGCTTTTAACATTTGATTCTTACCAAACTCTTTCTAAATTCTCATCCTTCATAACTAGACTTAATTAGTGACGCCTGTAAATTAAGTTCACAGAGCTTACTTTCTAAATAAACATTCCTCTTTTTCCCCAAAGGATATAAATTTTTGATGTTAAAAGTATGGAGTTTAATTGCAATCCAGAAGATGTGGTCTCAATAATTTAGACAAGAATAACTATTAAAATTCTAATTTGTTCTTAAAACATTAGAAATTCTGATTCTGTTATCAGCTCCAAACTCTGCTTTATAAATTATTTTGTTATATTTTTATGATTTTCGAATAAAGTAGTCGGAACATAAGTAACTTTGTGAGTGTTGACTGTTTTCGCAAATTTGCCAAAAAAAAAAAAAAAAAAAAAAAAAAAAAAAAAAAAAAACTGCTTACCAATCATTATTTTGAACTTATCTTGTATTTTTTCATTAACATTTGAACATTTATCTCCTTTTTGAATTATAAAGTAAGCCAATTTGGATAGTTTTTTAATGATATATATTTTTTAAAATTGTTGTTTTAATCCATATTAGCTTTATATCATAGGTGCGCTTCTTAAAATTTATTATGTAGTTATAAGCTATTGTTAATAATTATAAAAAGCAAATAAAATCAAAATCAAACAAATTTTAATTTAAAAATACTATATTGAGAAAATTATCTTAAAAATCCTTATGCATAGCTATAATTAATGTTAAAGCTTAATAAATAGATAAATTTTAACTTCTAGCGTTTTAACGAGAGTGTTATCTTGAGTATTTAAAGTGGTAGCAATTATTACTCTTTGATGTTTCATTTTTCCTATAATAAAGTTGATTTATAACAATTTGGCCATGATATATAATTAAAACAAATTTATAAGTTCTGATTAAGTGCGATGAAGTTTCTAAGTGATAGCAAAATAAGACTTTTCTGTACGTTAATTGTTATTACTTTGAATAATTTACTTCAGTCCGTGTTTTATAGGGAATTTTTTTTGAACAAAAAAGTTTTTTTTAAAAAAAGAAAAAAAATTTCCTGAGTTTTTTTTGGTTTGTGGGTTGGCCAAAAAACTCTGTCCCACGAAGCTCCTCCCTTTGGCAGGTTCATTACATTCTTTTGAGCTTAATTCTTGATATGATGATTCCTGTTCAGTCTAAAGTGCGTATGCTATTTATTTGTCACATTTTGGCGGCAAAGTGATTTTTTTAATTAAATTAATAGACTGATCTGTATAGATTAATCTGTTTTATACAATAGCATCAATTTTCAGCTTAAAAATAATTACAAAAAGGAATAATTGTTAATGCTTTGCTTTATCGATTTTATTAATAAGATGGTATTTTTGCAGCATTTTCTGCTAAGCTCAAGAGATTAAACTTCTCTACTTTCTTTCAGCCGATGTTATTATTTCATTATTAAACAAGCTAGAAAAAGTTATTGTCAAATTATTTTACATGGCTAATTTTTTTGTTGATGAACCAAAATCAGTTTAGTGTGTGCAATTGTTGTTAAAGTTATCCATATGAGTTTTTAGAACAGGAAATAATTAAGAATGTAAATAATAATTATATTTACTCTTATGAAGCAAAATTATAGTGAGTTTACAAGAAAATAATACATAGCTTTCAATTAATGCACATTTTGCAAAAGTTATATTCAGTAGAATTAAAATAAAACAGAATTTTCTTAAGAAGATTTGTAAATTTCACACAAAAACTCTTTTTATGCAGGGGGCAGTATTTTACATTGACTTCCGCTCACCAACTGAATAATTGACTCTCATTCAACAGACTCTGTTAATAATGACTTGAACACCCCGTGAAGTCATTAGTTCGTTTATACAAAGTTTGTTTATATACCTTGTCTCCCTTATACATATAGCTGGTTCGCATTTATGCTTTGTGTTAGAGATTATTGATGGACATCATTTTCTGAACGCTAACTGATAGACAATATAAAATATGGAAATAAAACATTTTTTAGTTTTTTTCTTTATCTGACGAGGAACACGTGGTCAAAATTTGAGAATTCTATCTCTGTTGCAAACTCTCATTTTGCGTAACTTTCAAATCGGGTAATTACCTCTCAATAACTACAAACTAATTTTGAAAAATTTTTTTATAAGTAAAAGTTTTTTCTTACATCTAATAAGGAATACAATGACCAAACTTGATTTGAGACTCCTGCATTTGAAAAAACGTGTTATTTAGCATTGCTGTCAATTAGTTTAATTACCCTTGATTGTCCCGATAGTAGTAAAATATACTGAAGGCTACAAAATATTAATATGAAACTTTAGTTTCTCCCTCATGACGTCCAAACTTGAGACTTTTATCTTGATAAAACGTGTTATCATTTGAGTGAGGACATTCCATTTATGTGTATCGAATACACATAAAATTACAATATAATCATCAAATATGTCCTACATCTTTTGTCAAATGCCTGGAAGTCATTCAATGTTTTTTGCAAGGATCTTTACAATACTTATTTTTATGTTATTTAGCACATTACACAACATTTCAACAAAGTTATAAAAATCACATTTATTCAATATATTTACTAGCAGACTTATACCCTTACAAACGTCTTGAGACAGCTTAATACCTTTTACAAAGTTTGGACCCCTATTGTTAATGTTACTTTATTTGTGCAGTACGTGATATTTTGAGAACTATTTAAGTGAATAAAAAAAATTTTGAGTGCAAATATAAAATTTGTTCATCAAAAGATAATTTCATATAAAAAGTAATTTTTGGAAAATATTAATTTTTTTGAGAAAATTTTGTTAAATAAGAGGCAAACAATGTTTAAATTGCAAGGTATGCTATGTCTTACGTCTTTTTAAAAATATTTACTTAAAGTTATTATTATTTTTATTATTTTTTTGTACAAAATTATCTCTGCATAAGCGAATTATATAATAGCGAATAAAAATCTTTCAATTCGCTTAAAAAGTTCTCGAGTTATGGAGAAATATGCAATAAGTATAATTTACGTTAAAGATTCCAAACTTTGGACCGGTCTCCTGACCAAACTATTGAAACCATATTTTCCAGATATCGTCTACTCTCTCTATTTTTGGGGTCGAAAATCTGAATTCGTAAAAAAAAAGGGTATGTTTATTCAGAGAGAGTACGTTTATCCGACTGATTTCTTTACTTACAATATCATCTGCTTTAATTAATTAGCGAATTTGTGTTTGCCCCTTTGAGCCATTAAGATTGAATCCTAGAACGCGAAGATCCAATAATTACATCAAAGTTATTCAGAGTGGTCCGTTTTTATTTTTGAGCTCTGTACATTTATAGTTTATTATTTTGATATAACCTTAGCTATCATTGGTCATAATATTATTGTTGACTCTTAAAAATAATCATGAAAATTTACATTTTGACACAGTTAGTTCATTCAATCCTATTCTATTCTATTCCACTTTTGTTCACTGTACCTATGAAATAAATAACAGATAACTAGGTTTGATATTTTCTTGATCATTACCTAGATTATAACTACTAAATTTATTTTGTAATATTTTATTCTGCATTTCAGAAATTATTACCAAAAATAGGCATAGTCCAAGTTGTAACTGAAAAACATGTTTAGCCCATTTGTGCCTAGCGTCCTTTTATTGGGACGGTTTCTTTTTCCAAAAAAGAAAAAAGTTGTAGTATCACACTTTTTACATTATTGGTATTCATTTTGCAAGTCAAGACAGTTCTATTCGCAATATATCTATATAAATATTTTAGATCGAAAGTCAAACCATAGAGTTTATCAAAGGCTTAAGTAGTAAGTAAGAGAATGAAACATCCCCCCTTGGTGTAAACATAAATAATAGAAAAACTACCACTTTTTGAGATCGGCATTAGCAGGTTGCAGAGCTGTCAACTTTCTACTCTGTTAATGAAAATTCATTCTAGTGTTAACCAAGTTAATGTTTTAATGTATTCATTTGAGCCTATTTTCCCCACCACTACTTATAAATGATTTAAAAGTTCTTATGCAGCCCCACTTTCTTCTATCTCGTTCGGGTTGTTTGTTTCATCTCTTCTCGCTTAACAAAGCGTAGAGGTGGCGGGTTCGAATCCCGCTGTAACGCTGGATGTATCTTAGTNATACAAAATTATCTTCATCAAAGCCGATGCTTTACATCCGGCGTTCAGTGGCAGACTACTATTTCATATTGTTTTACAACACATGGCTTTAGCCCTCTGGTGGGAAAGACTTTAAAACAAAACTTACAACAGTTACTTTTCTCAACAACTGAAATTTAGAATAGTGTGATTAAGAAAAATATGTGAACTGTTTGCAAGTTCAAATTAATATTGATATGTACAGGTTTAGAATTTTCTACAGTGAAAAGTTTTCGGAACTTCAGTATTCAAAATAATATACAAAAACTAGACGTTAAGAACGTATGCAATGAGCGAGCAAAGCGAGCATTGGATTGCGAAGCAATCCGAAATGAACTGCGAAAGCAGTTCCGGGGGTTGGTGAGCGACAGCGAGCAGGGGGCGAAGCCACCAAGTATCTATATAAATATTTTAGATCGAAAGTCAAACCATAGTGTTTATCAAAGGCTTAAGTAGTAAGTAAGAGAATGAAACATCCCCCCTTGGTATAAACATAAATAATAGAAAAACTACCACTTTTTTCGGATTGGTGCTTTTCATATGTAGACCACTTTTTGAGATCGGCATTAGCAGGTTGCAGAGCTGTCAACTTTCTACTCTGTTAATGAAAATTCATTCTAGTGTTAACCAAGTTAATGTTTTAATGTATTCATTTGAGCCTATTTTCCCCACCACTACTTATAAATGATTTAAAAGTTCTTATGCAGCCCCACTTTGTTCTATCTCGTTCGGGTTGTTTGTTTCATCTCTTCTCGCTTAACAAAGCGTGGAGGTGGCTGGTTCGAATCCTGCTGTAACGCTGGATGTATCTTAGTGCTATACTACTCTGTATTGTGCTATCTGTCCTTCTATTTGAGAAAGGTTTATGAACCTAAATTGAGCACAAAAGTCTGCAAATGTATGTAAATCCAATAAATCAATAAATCAAATCCCATCTCTTTCGTGGTAAGGCTTTTAAAATGTTGGCAAAAAGAAAAAGAAAATTAGAAAACTTTGTTTTTTACGTATCTACCACTTTATAAAATGTTTTATAGAAAGCGTAGTATTTGCCAGGCCTGGGGTTAGGGAGAAAAAATGACAATTATGCTCTAGTGCTCTACTATAATAGCAAATCAATATGTTTGGAAAATTTTTCCATGATAGTAAATAGTTATTTAACTCTAAATAGCTTTAAAACTATATTTAATGGTTTGTAGCGTGTTAGTTGATAGTTAGGAAAGTAAAAATTTTAAAATATGCAAATGATAATAAGGAAATAATTTCCATAATTACATAATTGCAAATCTAATAAAATTGCAATATTTTGAAAAGTCCTGCTATTTTTTAGGAAGAAGAAAACTTTTATAAGAATTATTTATCTTTTATTGGAGAAAAAGCAAAAAGATACCTTTTGATCAAATATGTGATGTACTAATCTTGAGTAGAAATTTTACAATTGTAGTATTTTTCTTAGACATCGGTTTATTTAAACATAGACTGCGACTTTTTTTTTTTAAAGTATATTTGCACTTTTTGCATTATTCTTTAATAAAAAGTCACAAAAACTTTTACATAGAAAATATACGATTCGAAATCACATTTTTGCAAAAGTTTTCATCTCAATATTTAAACTGGTATTCCTTGATATTAATTTAGTAAATTTGATTTAAAATGATTTGATCACAGCTATGTAAATTAATAATTTAAATATGAATTTGATTTCTGAAAGCCTATTTGACCGATATCGTTCTAAATTTGCAATTTTCCATATAAAATTTCATTCTTCAAAATGATGTAAAATTAACATTAACATTAAGGGGTTCAAGCTTTCAATCGCTCTCTTGATCAAACCATAGGGATCATATTTTCCAGATTGTGCCTACCCCCTATATTTTGGGAGTCAAAAATCATAATCCGTCAATGTATGTTTATTAAAAGAATATACTTTCTGTATGTGATTTCGCTACCTAAAATATCGGATACACTCATCAATTATTATATTTGAGTTCGCACTCTAGAACCATTGAGTCCTAGTTCGTGAAAATCTGATCTTTAGATCATAAATCATTCAAAGTATTTTTATTTATTTATTTTTTTTTTGCGCTTTTTATTTTTTGCAATTTTTAAAATCGCCAATTTGACGACATTTTTCCTAAAGGAAAATTCTCAAAATTAATGCCTTTTTCCCAATTTTTGCAAAGTCTTATGAGCCTTTGGTAATGCAGCCTATAAGTAAGTCTTTAAATATCAAAAAAATTAGATCACCAATACTTTTCATTTTCTCAAAACTGTGTTTTTTACCATATTGACGTTTTGTGCCATTTTCAGAATAAACATAGAGGGTGCTAGCTAAAGATAGGCTAAACTTAGCCTATCAGTCATGAGCAATTGTTGCAAACTCACTTTAGTAATGAAAGCAACATGTTATTCGCAGAAAAAAAAAAGATTAATTTTATGTGATGACAGAGCCTTCGAAAAACGGCCTAAAACTACCAACTCATAGGAAAAGCAAATACTATATGAAATCTGGTAAATTGTATCCCTACTTGCTTTAAAACTTCATAGACTTCAAAAAAAAAAATAATAAAGATAATAATAATATGAGAATTTTTTTAAAGCCAATGAAAATTTAAATCATGTTCACCCTTCAGTTTCAATTTCTTTAAACTATTTATTGAATATTTAACATCCTATCAACACATGTTTGAACTATTGCAGATAACTTCCTGGCTAAAACATTTTCTTTAAAACTTTAAAAAAACTAAATCATTGAATCATAAATGTTGCTACCACTATGAAGCGATTCCTCAACACTCTCAGAAATAAAACTCACACTTTTGACGATTCAGCAGTCTTTGAGCTGTACTTCGTTAATTTAAAGAATCATCTCGTCACGAAATCACATTGTTTGTGACAAAACGGGAACTCTCAAACCCATGACGAAAATGTTTATTCAACTCGGAACCTTATCGTGGGGCATTATGGGAGATAGTTAACTAGAACGTGGAAACTAGGCTAGACGATCGAAAGTAAAATGACGAAACAAGCCGTCCGGCTGTGTGGTGGTCAAGGAGTTACCTTCATGGCAGAGTTCGAGACTCGCTTTGAGCATTTGAGCGTTTTTTCCATCTGTCTTTATTGTGTTGTTCGGGCAACATTGATCTACTTACATAGTGGCAAAATATATATATATTTTTTTAATTTGATGCAATTTATTCCTTTGAAGAAGTGACGATTCTTATTTCGTCACTTTGAAGAAGTTTTTGCCCGTAACATACACCAGGAAACGATTTTGTCGAAAACGAAGAAAGCATCGTGAAATTTGAGCATCCATTTTTCACACTGAACAACCATTCAAATTGTTAGGTATGTTTTTCTTGCAAGTAAGTAGGCGGTATTTTAAGTGAGAAATTGGTAGGTTTGGTTCGCCATGCTTACCTACATTGGTAATTTAAGTCCCACGCCCTTTAAAAGAACATGCAGCATTACCTCTTCCGTACTTGTCACAGAAAGAAGTGCTTCCGTGTCCTTCCTGGGGACAAATTAGCTTATCTTTATTCCAGATTGGGAAGCACTTGTTCGAAAATCTAAACCCATGAAATAAGTGAGGGCGGAATGACCTAGACCCCTCAAGTACCCACCCTGCGAATCACCCTTGAGTACTAAATCATAGAAACGTGAAGCTCACCCCTACATCCAGGTACGCCAACACGCGGTTCCTGTATGTAATTGAAGTTGCGTGCATGCGTGACACGGGAGCGTTTATCACGTGATCCATCCAGATGACCAATCTCAAGGGGGGTGGGGGCATCGAATATGGGGAAATCTCTAAATAAGGATCACTTTCATTCAATCATCCTCCCTGGTATATTGCTACTCGCTACATTAAAAGAAAACAATAAAAAAAAGTCCTCGACATGACTTCACAAGCTAGACTATGGAACTGGGAAGATTATCTACTGAACTTTGATCAGAATATTATTCTTCCGCAGTATCTATTTTGATAGGATATTGTTTTTCCTCTGTGCAGTAAAAAAAGGACACTCAAATTTTCCGAAGCCTACTTTGTCTTTGACGAAACCGTTTCCTAGTATATACTTCTAGCATGCAGTTTTGTTTACCGCTACTTCTTCGAAGAAACGAATTTCGGCAAAAGTTAAAAAAAATTCTATCACTCTATTAGTTCTCAAGTAAATAAATAAATAAACTTAATGCATATAACTTATCTAATAATCACTTTATCATGAGCACCATATTGGTGGATCAATGTCATCTCAAAACAACACAAGAAAGGCTGAGAGAACAGGGAGATGAGTTACACCCATGCCCAAAGCGGGATTCTAACCCGAGATCTTCATGGTACGAAGCCAACTCCTTGACCACCGTACAGCTGGTCCTCTTCATCTTTGTTTTATTTTCGATCGTCTAGTCTTCATTCTAGTTAACAATCTCCCTCAATTCACTACGATGAGGAATCGAGTTGAGGAAGCATTTTCGTCATATATTTGAGAGTTCGCGTTTTGTTTCAAATCACGTGATTTCGTGACGAAATGATTCTCAAAGTTAACGAAATACAACTCAAGGAATGCTGAATTGTCAAACGAGAGAGTTTTATATCTCAGAGTGTGACTGATATGGAGAATAAATTTCATTTGAGCCTGTGTGTAAGACGTTAAGGAATCGACTAATTATGAGGCTTAATGTATTTAAGGAATTGTCTTTTCATTAACGTGGCGATTAAAGAGACAGAAATTTAGAGAGAGTTGAATAGACACGCAAAGCATACGCTGTAAAAAATACCTGTTCTTTTTACAGACTTTCGATGTATATTTGACGCTGTAGCGCTGCTTTGTTGACGAAATTGTTTTTTCACTGTTTTCCATCTAATTATTGACGGATTAAAACCCTCAGTTTTAATTCTAGTTTTTGACATGCAGTTTTGATCGCCGTTCGATAATTCTACCTTTTTTCAACTCATTTTATGATTATTTTCCATATTTACTCTTATTTTTCAGCAATTATTTTATGGTTTTGAACATCGGATAAATAAAACTGTGATTTGGTTCTATTGTCAAATTGATACTCTTACTGATTATTATATTTCATTAGGTATAATTTTGTGATAAGTTAAATTGTCAGACATTTTTAACCGGGTAGGCAACTATAGTTTTAAATATTTTATACCTAAATATCATTTCAATAAGTAAAGATAAAAACAGGTATATAAACAGGTATTTAAGATAAAAACAGGTTGGGGATTTCTTTTCCATACTAAGGCACTACAGTTACGGTAGCTTAGAGGACAGGGAGCCCGCCTCCCTCATGGGGTGAACGAAGTTCGAATCTCAGCAACGGCTTTTACGAATGTTGCTCTTGGCTCACACTGGCTGCAATGCTGACATAGTTATTATATATTGCTTTTTGTTAAAAATAACAGAGTTTATTAAAATAACGGTATTTATCTGCATTATATACTGGGACACCAGTTGACAGTTTTCTCTGTAAATTTAATAAATTTTCTTTTGACGTGTATCTGTAGTTTTCATAACTCTTCTGTAAAACATTTTAGTGAGCATATCACCAAAAATAGTGGAAACAACTTTACAACAAAGTAATGTAGTGAAACACCATGCATTACTATTGATGCGGGTTTTCTTTTGAAGTGTATCTGCCGTTTTTATAACTATTCTATAAAAATAGTGACAACTACTTTACAAAGTTGTGCAATGCCACACATTACTCTTAAATTTCAGTTTTTCACCACACCAAGGCTATTTACTGGTTTAGTGAAACACGAAGAAGAAGCACTGTGTTGCTGTTGTTTCTAACTCCACTTGCCAGTACCAGCAACTCTGCTTGGTGAAACAAAGCGAAAATACAACTTCAGCCACACACGCGTCACTGCCCGTTTTATAAGGCGGACCCATTCATACATCCTGTCATCTACAGATCGTAATTTTGACCTGAACCAGAGAAGGATCAATCTCCAGTTCAGTACCCTCAGAGGTATCATTTGTTATGGAAACATGGGGGATTCTGTGACTCAACAGATTTAACGTGCACCAGTCACCATTTACTACAAGGAGAGTCTTCGACAGGCAAGGATCGAACTCACGACCGCTTGGACATAGTCCCAACGCCCTACCAATCTGCTATACCGGCTAGAAATACTATTTGTTGTTAATTAGCCGCCACCATCTTTGTTATTCAGACACACTAAAATTTATAATTACAGTAAGATATGTTGCCCAACAAAGTCAGCAAAGTTGCTTTTTAAAAAACAATTTGAAGCTAGAATCATTTATTTAGGGTGCATATGTATAACTTTCTTAAAATAAAATCAGTTTGCTAGTCAGTATATATACACAGCACAGAAAGAATATTAAGATGAATTTGAACTAGGCTTAACAAAAGTGAAGCCAATAAAAATTAAATATTATGAAACTATTTAATACAATTGACAGATTTATGTAAATCTTTGTAGGAGAAAATAATTATATTTATTATACATTTATACCTTTTAAAAGAGTTTACTATGTTTCTCTGGAATGTTTAACATCGTGCATGGTGAAAACAATCTTTGACCTTCTCGTCCTCGATTGTAAATAATCTACCGTTGTCATTTGTTGGTTTCCGAACGTACGCAAAAATCGGCTAGAAAAAATTTCTGAATAGAGTAAATGCATCTGAGATTCGGGTAAGCTTTCTCATTTAATGGAGTTTGGATTTAGCTACTCGCTCCGCAGTAAGTATGAAAGCTCAATTCGGTATTAACTTAAAATAAAGCATAATTTCTAAAGTTATTCAGAATTAAATTCGGATAGGTATTACACCACTGGCTTTTTTTCTTCCCCTTAACGTGTTTGCTAACTTCTTACGGTAAGATTTAAGAAGGAAAAGTTGTGAATGAAATACTCATTTAGCTTTTAATAGTAAAATAAATAAATAACATATCCTGACAATGCAGAGAAATACCAGTACACTAGAAACTGTAAACCAAATTTATAATCTTACTTAACAGTAATTTTAGCCGCAAGACGAGTATAACTCGGCATTTCCTGCACCGTATAAAAATACTGATGAAAAACTACACTTGTCAATTTACCAGAAGGAGTTAATTCATTTTCGCGAGTCAGAGATAAAATAATTTTGCGATCGAAAATTTTACTACTTCCCATCTAGCTAGGGAATTCAAATCTCTAGACAAGACTACACGTCTGATGACAGTACATATTTCAATTGCTTTCTCATCGCTAAAAGTAGAATTTATTGTCAATCGAAATTCCAACCACTTTTTGATTAACTTACAGAGCTCAAAACGGAGCTGGAGCTCTTTGCTAGAAGATGAGACGAGTTTCTATCGTTTTCTTAAACGATGCAANCATCTGAGGGTCGTTCAAGCTTTCTCATTTAATGGAGTTTAGATTTAACTACTCGCTCCACAGTAAGTATGAAAGCTCAATTCGGCATTAACTTGAAATAACATATAATTTCTAGAGTTATAAAAACCAAACTAAACTCAGTGGCACGACAGCCCATAGAGGGCCAAGGCTTACTGTGCCCATCTCAGTTTTCTTGACCTTGGGCTCTGGGGTGCAGGAGCAGATATTCCAGTTAGGTGGTCAGCCGAAAGCGGAACCCCCCAGTGTTTAGTTCCCAAGCAAGCTTGGTACTCATTTGTCGACCCACTGGAGGGATGAAAGGCTGAGTCAACCATGCCCGACCCGAGGATCGAACCCATGACCTGTGGCACTCAGCCACTGGGCGTCAATTTCTAGAGTTAGTCAGAATTAAATTCGGATAGGTATTGCACCACAAGTTTTTTTTTTCTTTCCATCTACGTGTTTACTAGCTTCTTACGGTAAGATTTAAGTAGATTAAGATTAATCAAATACTCATTTAGCTTTTAATAGTAAAATAAATAAATAACATATCCTGAAAATGCAGAGAAATCCAGTACACTAGAAACTGTAAACCAAATTTATAATCTTACTTAACAGTAATTTAACCGCAAGACGAGTATAACTCGTCATTTCCTGCACTGTATAAAAATACTGATGAAAAACTACACTTATCAATTTACCAGAAGGAGTTCATTCATTTTCGAGTCTGAGATAAAATCATTTTGCAATCGAAAATTTTACTACTTCCCGTCTAGCTAGAGAAAAATCTCTAGACAAGACTACACGTCTGATGACAGTACATATTTCAATTGCTTTCTCATCGCTAAAAGTAGAATTTATAGTCAATCGAAATTCCAACCACTTTTTGACTAACTTACAGAGCTCAAAACGAAACTGGTGCTCTTTGCTAGATGATGATACGAGTTTCATGTAAAAATATATCGTTATATTGTCATTAATCGGAAAGCTTATCCACTTTCCAACATCCATACTAAACTATAAGAACGAAAAAATTGAAATAAAATAAAAAATTATAAAAGCTATATTTTTTAAGTTGTCTAAAAAAGAAAACTGATTTAATTTTTTCCAACGGAAAACAGAAAACCGTAACTTTTTCGTAATAAATTTCTACCACCACCAAACTGTCTCCCCAGGTTGTTCGAGAGTCAATAACGTTTTACATTTTGGATCATATGAAAATAAAACTACTTTCTCCATTTTAGTCCACTTGAAATACGTAATTTTTAAAATGTTTATTTTCTTACACTGCGAATAAATAAACACTGTTGCGAGTTATTTTAGTTCGTCTAGCAAATTCGGGTTACAATGCGAGATGAAATGATGTTCATGAAATATGGTTACAATTATTCAGATTTCTATTGCATTAATTATTATTTTGGCAATTTATAAATTAGTTTGTACATAAAGATTGAATGATTTTCATGAAATAAATAACACGATTGAACATTTTTTTGCTTTGTTTTCAGTTGCTTTAAATTTTTAAGCGGATTCAAACAGATTTCAAAAGATTCGTGTCGCTGATTTTAAATTTGCAATCGCGTTTTCTCAACGAGCTACATTCCTATGCAATTTAATAACATTATCAAATCCAGGAATCTTAAAATCCACTCGAGTGACTACTAAGTGTCCCCATTTCTCTGCTGCGTAGGACGTGGTAGGAAGGAGGTGATTGATAATACATTTCAGTTAATGATGCTATCCATTAAAGGTCATATTTTTTTAAGTGTAATTTTCAAAAGAGTAGGCACGTGTACATATATGTATATAAACCTATAAGTTCTAAATAAACTGGTATATTCAGACAAAAGCTAAAATTAACTAATCTAAAAATATCATTTTAAAAAAATCTGTAGCTTTCTGTAAAACTTATTTCCTACTGTAATCAAAGGAAATTGAAGAGTGTTTTGAGCGTTGTTTAGGTAAAATAATATGAATATTGATTAATCTTCATTACGGTTCTTGATTACGATTCTTGATTAGGAGCAGGAATTTATTATTTTCAGAATCTTAAAAAAATATTTCCAGAATCTTACACAAAAATGAAACTTGTAATCATTAAAGAAAATAAAAATTTCTCAAATTTGACAACCATTTAAATAACAGTAATTTCCATATTTATAATCAATTATTATTATTGCATCCAGCAACATTTAACGAGAATTTTTTAGAAAGGAACTCAGTCGAAAACACATTTTATTACATAAAATGTTTGTTACTACTTAAATTATTTTAGTGGAGCTTTGTGGGGATCATATTATTGCAAATGCGAATGGCTCCAATTCGCAACCATTAGAAGATTCCTCGCCATTATTTTAACTTCCAAACTCCGGGCACGACCAGTATCATAAAGATACCAACTTGCTGCAAACTTGAAAGCAGATTATTTTTCTAGTGGTAGCAAAATTTATGTTTTAGTGTATGATCCTTGTTTTCATAAAGTTGTCTTAAAGTTATCCTGCTGTCTTCGATTCTTTATTTTGTAAAGTTGTTTTAAAGTTATCCTGCTATCTACTATCTTATAAATAAGTTAATTGTGAATTAGTGGTGAAGTAATGTGATTCACCCAAAGCTTTAAAATTAAAATAGAAATATTTTTATAGCCATTAATTCAGAATTAATGAAATGTTAATAAAAATATTAAGTAAAACAAAATTATTAAAGATTAAATAAGATGTAAGATTTTAATTTTCTTAATGTAAACAATTTAAAAAAATAAAGGAAATAAAAATAATTTTTGCAAAGAAAAAAAAAAGTAAAACAAAAAAAAAAAAAAAANCCAGCCTGGGTGGCAGAGCGAGTCTCTGACTCAAAAAAAAAAAAAAAAAAAAAAAATTAAAGAACACAATTTCTTTGTCTCAAACCTCTTCAAGACGATCTTTAACCTCTTTAAGACAATTAAAATAAAATAAATGCATGAAAAATAAACAGCATGCAGAAAAACTCTTTCCAATTCCTGACACACTATATGATATGGTATCCAGATTTAAAAACGAAATAAAGTGGAAAATCGTCTGCATTTATTTTAATCAGCCCAGTGGGTATTCAGCGTTGTTTCAGTGAGAAAAGAAAGAGGGAAATGACAATGGAACTTGGCAACATCTGTTGCCTCCTGGGATCGACGAAAATTATTTTATACCTGGTGCACACGAATACAATAAAAATAAGCATTAAATCTGGCAGTCACCGTATGGTTTGTTGCGCAACACCTAACACGAACACGCAAAACATTCTACTCTTTCGAACTCGAGTTTTCATTCATGAAATTATTAGCAGATGTCATAGTTTTACAACTTATGCATTTAAAGTACTATAAATTTAAAACTTGAGAATCGAACAACTAAAGATTATAATTAAAACAAGACTCCACGCGTCCATTTGTTTTTTTAAAACTATTTTCTTTGTTTTGCTTTTTTTTTTTTTTTTTTTTTTTTTTTTTTTTTTTTTTTTTTTTTTTTTTTAACNTTTTTTTTTTTTTTTTTTTGCTTTCTTTTTCTCTTCTTTTCTTTTTCTTCATTTTTTTTTTCAAAAACTAAATGATAATATTAATGACATCAAATGTCATCACAATGTAACTAACTTTTCATTGATAAAAACTTTTTTTAAATGAAACAAAATATTTAAGTGCAAGATTTTTATAATTGATTTTTAATAGAATTGCCAGTTGATTTCCCGATTCATACTATTAATGTACTAAATATAATTATAAAATTGAGACTTAATAACGAAATTTAAATGAGATTTCATAATTTAAAAAGATAAAAAATATATTATAATAATATTCTTTTTAACTCTTCCTCATATTCAAATAGAAATATACAAAGTGGAAATTAGTTACATTGAATACCCCCTAAAGGATCCGACTTATTAATTTTATTTATTTGTTTTTAAAACTTTAACGGGAATGACAAAACTAATGAATGATTATTTATGTCAACTTAAAAACGAGAATCAAAAAGAGGCACTGTAGATAAAAATAAGATAAAGTTTTGATGATTCGTGAGCATTTTGTAAGCAAATATTAATAATTATTTAACTAAAATATAACTCTATATTCATCGCATTTGAATGTTTTTGATCTTATATTTCATAGAACAATTGCAAAAGAACTAATGAATTATAGAGAAACTAAACTTTTTTGAACTATTATAAAGGGGAAACCGTAGTGATTAAATGAAAAAATATAATAATGATTGATAGAAATCTGTATCACTCGCCATATTGCTTGAAATAGACGATGGATCTATGTCAATTTCCATACTGTTTGAAAAAGACGATGGAACTATATCAATCGCCATTTTGTTTGAAAAAGACGATGGATCTATATCACTCGCCATTTTGTTTGAAAAAGACGATGGATCTATATCAATCGCCATTTTGTTTGAAAAAGACGATGGATCTATATCAATCACCATATTGTTTGAAAAAGACGATGGATCTATACCAATCGCCATATTGTTTGAAAAAGACGAGGGATCTATATCAATCGCCATATTGTTTGAAAAAGACGAGGGATCTATATCATTCGCCATATTGTTTGAAAAAGACGATAGATCTATATCAATCCCCACAGTGCTTGAAAAAGACGAGGGATTCTAAATATTTCATTTATGTATTCTCAAGGAACACTATGAAGTAACGCTTTTTATTTTAAGTTAACACCAAATTGAACCAAATTGAAACCATTTACAATTTAAGGGGAGTAGTGAAATCTAAATCCTTACAATGGGAAACGTTTACACCAATTTGCACTCATTTACTCCACGTATGAATTATTTTCTCATCCGAAAACACCGATGTTGGCGCATTTCTGATATCGTCTTTAGATTGTTTAAACTTGGCCAAATACGAGTTGGCGTCAGTTTGTTGTTGTCTTCATTGCTACTCTACAGAAAGAAAAGATCACCATTAAAATATGTATACATGTTTTTAGTTGCGTAACAGCTATATTTACATTTTAATTTAAAATTTTCCGTAAAAGGAATTAAATAGCTTTACAAGATATAATTTTTATCCACATCTGCTCAGTTAAGCCTAACTAGAATTCGTATTAATATCATCGCGGTGTTACACGCCTGTTTGATTTTCAAACTTATTTTATTCTGAGAATTAGGACATCGTAAAAAATTTTCTTTGCATAGTTGCCGCCTTTTTTGGTGCTGACGTAAACTAAATACATTTTTAAATACAGAACTGTACTTATCGTACAAAAATTTATATAAAATTGACAAAGTAATAATTGTTTGAAGGAATGGGTGCTCGTTTTTTAAACTAAATGTTTTTACAACTAAGACAAAGAATTTATTCGAATGCACACGAAAATATGTGCTGTAAATAAAAAAATAAAAAAAATAAAAAATAAATTAAACTATTGCAGCGAAAAAGTAAACAAAAAATGTGATTACCTGCACTGTAAAAAATTTTAGTCTACCTCAATGTCAAAAGTAGCATGAATTTTTTTTTTTTTTTTACATTTTCTATGCATCCTAAATGTATGATTCTTACTTTATATTGTTTCATAAAAATAACTTTACTGACTCTTGTGTGATTATAAATATTAATGTAATTATAAATATTATTGTAAGTGAATAACAAAAAAATAAAAATAAAAAAATAATATTTTTAAAAACCTTGTTTTTGTAGTGAAGAATAATAATTAAAAAAAAATTAAAACGAAAAACGTGGGGCGCACGAAATACATAACAGTTATGTTATATTAGTGTGTGTATGTGTGCTCTTGAGAATATGTGTATGTATATCTGTAATTGTATCTGAATGTGGATGTGGAATATGTTTGTGTATATGCATGTGTATGTGGATGTGGATGTGCATGCGGCTGTGCATGTGTATGAGTAAGAAAATGTGCATATGTACTGTTATGTATTTCATGCTCCCCAAGTTTTCCGTTTTTCAAATTTTTATTTTTTTAATTATTATTTTCCACTACAAAAGCGTGGTTTTTAAAAATATTGTTTTTTTATTTTGATTTTTTTTTTTTTTGTACTCACTTCCAAAATCTCAATTTTTTCACTCACTGTACACAAAACTTTTCAACTGACATGTGACACTAATTTGAAATAATCGAATCGACAACAAAAGACCGAAAATACTAATTTTTCTTTAATTTTAATTTTATTTTACTTTGTATGTCTTCCTTCGCTTCATTTTCATAATTCTGAACTATGTGCCAAATTTGAAGTCTGTAGCTAGTCTGGAAGTTAGTTTAAAATCGATTACAAAATTCCACCCGAGCAGACATACACGAAGGCAAGTTAATATAAACGTGGTAATAAAATGGTGGCAGCTACTCTACTCCGAGTAGGGTAAAAAGAACATTCTTGATTTTAACTGCACAAGGTTACACCATGGTTCTACACCGCTTAGGTGTAAAGTAGTTGCAATAATTTTTGGTGTTAAGATTCACTAAAAGTTTTTGGTGGGCTGTAAAAAGAGGTAGTTGCCACCTTTTGTGATTGTGATGTAAAATAAAAAATTTTACAGTGCCATGTAGTCATTTTTTTTTTACTGTTACAGATTTATTTATTTATTTAGTTTTACTGTACTTGTTGTTGTTGTTGTCGTAGATCATTGAGGCAAGGGGAGCGATTGTTCTTCTGCATTTGTTTATTGTCATCATTCCTGCACATTAGTATCAATTTAATAGCTTCATTACGAAAATATTTTGTTTAAAAAAACTCACATTTTTAGTTAAGTACTCACACTAATTCTTTCAAACAAGTGAAATTTAGTCACTTTTATATAATTTTTTGCTCGATACTTACAGATCAGTACTTAAAAGTTTATGTGCAACTAAAATATAAAACTGTTACAAATGTATTTTCAAATATAAACCTATCACAAATGTATCTTTACGAACAGAACTGTAGTTATTCTGCGAAAAATTATGCAAAATTGACAAAACAACAATTGTTTGAAAGAGCTAGTGCGAATATGTTGCTAAAACGATGTTTTTTTTTTTTTTTCAAACGATATGTTTTTGCAATGAAGCTAATTAATTGACTTCAATGCGCATGAAAAATGTTTTAACGATTAACAAACATGCAAAAAATGGATAAATAAGTGAAAAATAATCTATAACAGAGAAAAAGTTTATAAAAAATATGACGTGCATACTACAAAAATTTTTTTATTTATCTCAGTAACAAAAAAAGTGCAAATACTTTTTCTCACAGTCTCCAGGAAAGATCTTTTGAATGAAATTTAAATTTAATATGAATTTTCTGAATGTGTATAAATAGAAAAGTGAAACGAAAAATTCATAAAAATTGCGGCGATGATAATATAAATACTTTTTCTAGAATTCAACGAAAATTTTAATGGAGTTAAACGTCTGAGACAAATAAGTCCAGAGCCAGAGTTAAACCTTTAAATTACTGACTCTACAGCTTTGACTAAACTAAATATCCGATACACCTGCTTTAATGGATATTTAAGCACATTAAAATTCTTCGTCACCCTAGAATTGATTTCAACTAAAATTTTCTCGATAAATTTATGAACCATGAATGGCGTCGATTTCCATAATTACATGAAAATAATGAACACAAATTTAAGTCATACATAAAACAAATGTCCCTTTTAACGGTTACAGCTACAGATGCTTTAGTCCACTGTGTCGTAACATTCTGCAAAACCATTCCTATTAAATAAAAGGTCATAAAACGTCCTTTTTTCCAGCATGCAATTCTTTATTCATATTCGAAAGAACCCTTCTTCATTAACTGCCACGTTATTACCTAAATCAAACATTCGTTTTGGCTGTGTGTGCACCCCCCTCCAACATTTTGGCATTCGTTAACCATTGAAATAATGTGTGGCGCATGCCATTCACGTAGGTATATCATTCAGAGTGGAGGGTGGGGTGAGGTTTACCTGCATCCGTAGGCTTTGGGGGTGGACTCATTAAATGTGATTGCTCACTGCTCTTGGTTGGGAAAATGTAGGTCCCACAGAGGCAGAAGGTGCTCCGCGGGGTGCTATTTCCGTTCCCGGTGCAGGTAAAGTGAGGGAGTTTTATGGAAAACGTGAGTGGGAGCTTCCTTTCGGCGGGAAAATGATCCCCTGATAATTTGATGAATAAGTTTAAATTATAATTCAACTATTAATTTTGATTATGTTTTTGAATTGCGCTCTTTTAAATTTACTAGAATGAACATTTTTTTTCTCTATTGATTTTGTGAATAATGTTGAAAGTTAAAAAAAAATTACAAGTAATTTTTAAAAAAAACTTTCTCACTGCAGCCCATTGTGGGTCAGGTGAATCATGAAGAATAAGGTTTCACAATTTCATAATCAACGGCGAGATTATGGCAATGTGGTCTGGCCCACATAAACTGGCACCCATCGATCTAAAGTTAGGTGAGTGTCAAGCCGCCACTGGGATTCGATTTAAACAAACAACAACACTAGATCTCTTTCGGGGAGTATTTCAATATTAGATATATTTGCAAAAATTATTCTTCTACAAATTCAGAGGTGCCAAGATACTTCACTTAGTGGGTAAAGTTTTTCTAAAGACAGCTAAAGTTTTAATGGATGATTCTTGATGCAGTAAACTTGATTTAATTTCTTCAGATCTGATTATATTTTGACTAAACACGGCCTGGAAATTGTTATAAAGTGGTAGCTAAATTTTGAAAAATAAACATACTTTGAAGTAGTCATATCTGCTACAAATATTTTCGTTTCGTTTATCGCATTGGGAGAACTTTGAAACTGATTTTATAAAATAAAAATTGGAAGCTAACTTTAATAAATTGTAAGCAGTCTTGGGAAAAGTTCGTTTTCAAGGTTGTGTACTTTATGACTTGCACTGATGTGTAGATACTTTGGGTCTGAAGAGATATGGTCTCAATAATTTGGTCAAGAAAACGGTCCAAAGCTTAGAACCTTTAATGTTAATTTTGCTTTTTCCGTACTTTGTCATATCTCGAGAACATTTTATTTTAACTTCATAAGCAAAATGAAAATTTTCTGCACACAATTATAAAATTTATTTTTACAAGAATATTTCCCTGCAAAATATAACTTTTAGTAAAAATATATTAATTTTTATTATTTTATTTAATAATAGTCTAAAAAATTGTGAATGTAAGGATTAAATATTTTTACACCAATTTAACGAATGCAATTTCGAATGGCAAAATTCAAAATTTTTTGCGAAATCGGTCCAATAACTCCTGAGGAATCGAATTTTAAAAATACGAATTCCAAAATTTAGTAACTTAAAATATCTCCAGATTTCATAATTTAAAATATCGTCTGCTCTAATTAATTAGCATATTTGCCTAGAACAGAACATAAAGATCCGATCGTTAGATCAAAAGTTATTTAAAGGGTCTGCTTTTTTATTTTGCACATTGTACGTACTGGACTTTTTCTTAACTGCACTGTAAAAACTGAGTAGTATCTCTTCGAATTTGGAGTTTAACAACCCTATGGATTGTGAATACTCCTTCTCAAATTGACACCAAATTAGGCTTTCATATACACTTTAAAGAAAGTAGTCAAAATTAAGCACCAATGAAGGAGAAATCGTGCTCTCACACCATTTGTGAATTATTTGGTTTCTGAAAAACACCTATTTTGGCATACTTGAGATATCGTATGTAGATTGCTTATAACCGAGCACGAGATTTGCCGTTTCATTCAATGCTGCTGTACAGAAACATAACCGTTTCATAATATATGCATGCTTTTTGTTGAGTAATAAGGTTAATTATATTTTTATTTTCAAGTCTCTGTAAACTGCATTAAATAATTTTATAATGTATAATTTCTATCCACTTTCGCTCTATTAAGCCTTGTTCGAATTCGTTTTAATATTTACTATCTGCTACTCATGTGTTTCATTTACAAACTCATTTTATTTTGAGAATTGGAGTATACATGCGTACTAAATTAATGATTCTTACTTTATATTGTATTGTAAAAATTACTTTAACTGACTTTTTTTGAAATTTTTACGGGGTAGAAAAAAATTCCCACGAAGTAGAGCAACCCTCTAAACTCAATACTTATATTTACTCTCACTTACCATTGCCCTTGGAGACTTCTTAATATATTTTTTATTCATTTATTTATCAGTCATACAAGAGGCCATGGTAGCCGAGAGGTTAGACAATCGGACTCCGGTTCGGAGGGGCCGGATTTCAATCCTCGACTCCGCTAAAACCCACCGAGTACATTCTATATACAAGCCCATAAAATTTGCTGAATCGAAAGTCCTGCGGTCCATCGCTGAGCAGTACCATTCAACCAGAAATCTGTGGAAAATTTCCTTTCCCTTCAAATCTATGTCTAAATTTAGGAAGAGACTTCGTAAATGAGTAGTGCTGCCATTCATCAGTTGGGTTCTGAGCCAGTACGTACTTTCCCCCTTGCGGTGCTCTCTTGTCAAACGAAAGCGCACCTTCCTGACTTAATTTTCAAAAAGCCAATGACTGGTCAGCTTGGATTGTCAAATTGTCATTCGAAACAACATTAGACATACATATGGTAGATTTATTACACAGACATATTCAGATTTTATGTTCTTCAAAAAGACGCCCTTGTCAAATTGAAGAACAGATACCAAAAATTAACAATGACAGCACAAAGATGCATTCAGGATCATGGCGGGATTCAAACCCGCTACCTCCATGCTACTGAGTGTTTGACAGATCGACAAGACCACTTGGCCATGGGCATGGAGAGACACCTCTCGAATGCAACGGGTAAATCTAATTGTAATTCAATTAGCAATCGAAAAAAACGTTCATTAAAAATTAAAAATATTGGAAGCTACGTGATTCATATCTTGTGTAATATCCAGTTATTGTCACATGCCAAATAAAGTAAACCAAAATTGATTCAGTCGTTTCAATTACTTATCTGGGTTGCATTAAGTAATATATCGTTAACATGGCATGTTATGTCCATAAAAGTTACGATTGATATATATATCAATATAATACATTTTATACATTCACCTTGAATCTTGCTATTGACTAAATATCGATTAAATCCTCTCCACCACTCCATTAAACCTTTCTACATTTTTCTAATATTTTTTTTCTCTGTTCGTAAAAACGTTAATAAATTATAACTTAATCCATTCACGCGATGATCCAATTATTTATAAAATAAAAAAAGGTATGTAAGAAAAAATGAGTAAATGCCAATAAGCACTTTGAATGCCTTTTGGCATTTTTAATTTCCGAACTTTCCAGACATGTGTGCGATTAGGAAAAGGTTGAATGTAAATATATAGCTTAATAACCATTTAACTTTTACTATAATAACAATATGTATCGATTAAATGCAACTTTATAGAACTAGTTTTTAAAAAATTGTTGTTTCTATGCTTGTAATTAGTACTTTTCTCTGGAAATAATTTTTGCTCCACTGAATACTTTTTCGAAAAAGTTTTGTGTCCATTGTACGCAAGATAATTAAACTATTTATTCTATATCTTCTTTCAATTATTATTTAACCCTTATTACACCAACCATAAGTGATACTGCCAGGTGTCGCAAAATGAAAATGAAAAATGAAAAAAAAAAAAAAAATGAAAGAAGTATGTAGAAAAAGTATTCAAGAGTAAAAAATATTTTTATCCATTGTAAAATGTATAATTGTCAAATGATAAAATATATATGCTGAATTGCGGTAACCAAGGAAAATGTATTTATTTCCGTCTTTCTCTCATTCTCTCTCTCTCAAAATTAAATAAATAAAAATAAAATTTTTAAAAAAAATCCATTGGAGTTATCTTTTAGAATTGCCTGAAAAACATGTAATAAATATTTTGGAATAAAATGAATTAACAGCTTTTAATAATTATGCGCTAGAAAAGGATTTCAGATATTATAATATGATTAATATATTTGACACATATATTTATTGTGTATCAAATCGCAAACACGATACGAAATCAACCCGTAAACAGTTACTATATTTCTTAAATGGAGTTTAATTTTTATGATTTCACGCTTGTTGTGTTATTTACAAATTAAGAATAAGTATAAAATTCGGGAATTTGATAAACGACCACTTTTAATTTAATTACTCGAGAAGTACATATTAGGAAAATCAAATATTTTAAATATCAACATTACAGAAAAATATACTATTTTTATAAAAAGATTATTAGAGTTTTCCTTTCGCAGGAAGACTTTAGTTAGGTATCAGTGTCATAGCTACCAACTTTTCCGGATTTGCAAAAAGATAATATTATCAGGGCTGCCAACTACTAGGCTTTTTGAAAAATTTTTATAGACTGGTGGACAATAAAAAACTAAAATTTTCGAAGCTTATGGTAATTTACCCAAAATTTTAATACCTTCAGCACAAAAGAATTGGAACGAAGTAGCTTTTTATGTAAACTTTTGAATCATTCAAAGGTAGTTGTGTGAAAAATAACTTTAAATCGAATTTACTGAACAAATAATTTTATTTTATTTTATTTTATTTTATTTTATTTTATTTTATTTTATTTTATTTTATTTTATTTTATTTTTGAATTCTACCACACCTATGTTCAACTCAGTAGCCTTGCTATTTTGAACCCAATCCAGAAGACAAGGAAACTTCTGGATCAAACATTGGGAGAAACTAGCCTTCGAGGAGGACTTTTTGATGGAATTAACCCGCATTTGCGTTACATGGAGAGNATTTTTATACCTTCAGCACAAAAGAATTAGAACGAAGTAGCTTTTTATGTAAACTTTTGAATCATTCAAAGGTAGTTGCGTGAAAAATAATTTTAAATCGAATTTACTGAAAAAATCCTTTTATTAAATTTATTTTATTTTATTTTATTTTATTTACTCCATTTATTTTATTTCATTTATTTTATTTATTTCGTTTGTTTTATTTATTTTATTTTATTTATTTATTTATTTTATTTATTTTATTTATTTTATTTATTTTATTTATTTTATTTTATTTTATTTATTTTATTTTATTTTATTTTTTATTTATTTATTTCATTTATTTTATTTTATTTATTTATTTTATTTCATTTTATTTTATTTCATTTTATTTTATTTATTTTAATTTTGAAGTCGACCACACCAATAAATCGAATTTACTAAACAAATACTTTTATTAAATTTATTTTATTTTATTTCATTTACTTCATTTATTTTATTTCATTTATTTTATTTATTTTATTTATTTCATTTATTTTATTTTATTTTATTTACTTCATTTATTTTATTTCATTTATTTTATTTTATTTCATTTATTTTTGAATTCGACCACACCTATGTTCAACTCAGTAGCCTTGCGATTTTGAACCCAATCCAGAAGACAAGGAAACTTCTGGATCAAACATTGGGAGAAACTAGCCTTCGAGGAGGACTTTTTGATGGAATTAACCCGCATTTGCGTTACATGGAGAGGAAAGTCACGAAAGCCTCCCACAGTTAGCCTGACGGCAAGGGAACTCTAACCCATGATCTGTCTACCACTGAGGATATTTTAAATCATCACTGTGGTCGGTGCGAGCCGGGCTGCAAAATTCATATCAATCAGTCATCGCTGGCATTCGAACCTGGGTCTCTATCCCATGAGCCATCAGGACTTTAAACAAAGTATTATGCATTAAAACATAAAATCTTCTACCACAAGATATAGTCCAGTACTTAGGGAACAGAAACAGGCCCAATTCGGAAAAAAACGGCCGGTAAGGATTTTTTTGTTTTAATCGCTTTGGCAATATAAATTATCTGAGTTTTTTACATCCGGGTTGGTGACCATTGGCTCCTAGGTCAAAAAACATGACCAGAAAAAGGGTGTTTTTGCTGGATTGTTTTTGTTTTTTTTTAAATATCTCACCAACAATATTGTAAATGTAACACTGAATTGAAATATTGTAAAAACAAAAGTCGTCGGCAAATTTCGCATAAGAAAAGTAATACTACGATATACTTTGTTTCAAATGTGCTCACTTGACCTTAGATAACAATTGACTTAAATTGCCAACTTTTTTAAAAAAAAATTTATTTTTCGCCTAAAATTAATACAGAAATAAAGTAAAAACATTTTGATGGCATGCTTGAATAACGGGCTTTTAATATTTTAACGAGCCTTTTTTTCCCTCAATAATAAGCAATGCAATGATTTAACTATCCTCCTATTATTCTCATAACTCTGTAATTCTCATATACAGTTATTGAAAGGATGCTTCATAATCTGAAAATTTTCTAAAGAGATACAACAAAGTCATCAATCACATTTATTTGGTTTATATATCTATGTTACCTAAAAACATAATGGTCTAACAAAGTTTTCCATTGTTGCATACTTATTGGCTGGAAAATCATATGGTAGGATCACTAGATCCAGTTCTAGTACATTGATTTCCATTAATTTGTTTTGGTTTTCATCATCATAAAATTAATAAAAGTCATAAAGGTATTGTTTTAATTTTTGTATCCCTAATTCAAGGGTCTTGGCAATTCAAAGGCCTAATTCAAAGGCCTACTTCGAAGGCAACTTGTACTGCTAATATTACGTTTCTGATTTTGATTTTTTTTTCTTCTAAATTAAGAGTTTAAAACTAAGAAAATTGTTAATTATTATTTTTATAATGTAATTCTACACCACATTTTAAGCTAAAGTTATTTAAATCGGTGTCTTATTAGCTGTTTTAAGAATATTACTTTTTGTGCAAATAAAATGAATATAGTAATATACTGTGAAATGATTCGTTAAATGATTTAGAATTTAACGATCAGCTTCATGCACAATGTGATACATGCAAAAATTGTGTTTCATATATCCGTCCGTGTGGTAAGCGAATATATTAAATTACCGTTGTGAACTCATATAATTTGTTACAACAATATGCTTTTAATTTTAAATATTATTTTAAAAAATGATTATCTACAAAAACTACTTGCATTCACTAGTAGATCTCCAATGCCCGCCTGGGGAATGACCTACGTCAGACAGGCACCTGAAGGGCAGATTTGTTGGCCACTTTTCCAGGGGCACTAAACTAGGTGGGCCAACGTTGCTCCCACATTAAGGACCGATAGTACAGAGAATGAAAGAACACACATGCCTTGCCCGGGATTCGAACCCAGTTCTCTGACCCCGACACAGGCCCGCCGTCTTCACTAGTTGATCTTAACAGAATCATAAAGAAAATATATGGAACTGGGAAATGGGGACACCATCGTAAGCAGAGAGAATTCTTGTTAGTACATACACCGAAGAGCCATTACATTATGACCACCCTGCAAATAACATGTAGGACCACCTTTAGCCCTCAAAACTGCTAGCACCCGCCGTGGCATTGATTCCACAAGGTGCTTATAGGTAGTCTGAGATATCTGGTACCAAGCGCTCACCAACTGGTCCTGCAATTCCCTCACAATGTGAGGGGGTAGCGTGGCAGCACGAATTTGGTTTTCCAAGTAGGACCACAAATGCTCTATTGGATTAAGGTCAGGTGAATTTGGGGGCCAAGACATGACTTGAAAGTCACTGGAATGTTCCT
>NC_092205.1:25004292-25055741 GCF_043381705.1 Parasteatoda tepidariorum | reverse complement strand
CTGCGACATTAATTGTAGAAGAATCAGCAGTCGTAGAAGGATCACTAGTTCTATTCAACGACTCTTTTTCCTGCTCCGCTAGCTTCCGTGCTCTGTAATAACGGTAATATTGTGCATTTTCCCCTTGTGGACCTCTTGAACTAGTGGAAGTGCTTGTGGTTGCCTCATCGTCTCGCCATGGAAAATGTATTTGTATTAATAATGTATGTAATAATATATGTGAATGCGTCACAATGTAATTTCAAAAGAGAAAACCTAACAATCAATTGATATTCACAAGAGACGTACCTTGACATAACCTTAAATCCGTCGCATTGTCCTTGGGATTGTTTTCACTCATTTTTTACGATTGTTATCCACTAAATTTGAAAATAAAAGATGCTATCCTATTAAATTATATGTGTATCAAATCAAATTAAAAACATATTTGTAGAAAAACAATACTTTTATGACTTTTATTATTTTTATGCTAGTGAGAACCAAAACAATATGGAAATGAATGAGGGAAAAATGGATCCTACCATGTGATTTCCCGGCCTATAAAAATGTAGCGTTAAACGCTTAACGCAACCTTGTTGGAAGTCGCATAAGAAGTATAACTTCAAAACTAAACAAAAAAATGGATTGCTTTGTTCCAGATTTCTTCCTATAATAACTGCTTTGAAGGAATAATTAACAAAATTACCCAAGATTTCGTCACACACAGAAATAAAATTCTGATGATAAGTAAATCTCTTCTAATGTACAAAGCAAATTTACCATTAAAAAGAAATGGTTATTAATAATATTTATGATAAATGCTTAGTTAGTTCCATTCTTTCGTAAAACAAGATAAAAAAAATCTTTATGGCGATAAACTTTTTTCGAAGCATGAATTCCCTAATAATGACTAAGATTAAAGAAATTTATTTTGCAAACGATTATTCAAAAGCGTGACAATTCGTTTTTATAAGTGTGTTAAATGAAGTGAAATGAGGATTTCTCAACGGAGTTATGAAAACGAACTCCTTGGATATGAGCCAAGAATTCTTTTACCTCCCTCTGTAAAAGTGGGATGGCAATGCTTATTTATTTTGATAAATAAATTATTTAATGCTTATTTAATTTGATAAATAATAATTATCTAATTTGAATGAACAATTTGGTACTTATTTAAAATTCCAAGGATAACCGTTTTCTTCAATGATAGGGAAAAAAAAGTTAAGCATCGATATTGAGAAAACTATAGATTGTTGTGGAATTTCTAGATTGTAAAAACATAAAAATAGTTTTTTTTTAACAAATAAAAAAATAAGTATTATTCCGGACAACTGTCAGTAAATTTAATACACAATATTTATGAATGTTTATATATTTAAAATTTATATCAGTCACAAATCACTGATAATCTTTGCTTGACTAACCAGAAGTCTCATTTTCTTAAAAGTTTTTCTTCGTTTTTAATTGCATAAAGAAAATAAAAGTTATCATAAGGATATTAAATATTGTTGAATTTACTGAAATATTTTCATTTCTTTTCAATTGATTCACGAATAGACTAAAAAGTTTTCTGAAGTAAAATAAAAAATAAAGAAATAAAAACAGTTTAATTAAAGATTGAAGCACTGGAATAGTTAAATCCTTTTAAACGGAGTCTCAATTTTTAAAAGCCTCACTGACGAGATAATAAAACTGGTGTTGGGGGTGAAAATAAGTTCAGAAATAGTTTTCTGAAACTTTTAGACACTTTTGGTACAGTGTGGGGTATTATATACTGGCGTTTAGGTGGTGTTTTCAATATAAATGTAAACAACAACAATCTGAAGCTCTTGACCTGCTCTATTTCCGGTTAGAAAGTATACAACTGGGTACTACAGCTTATTGTGCGAGATGTGATTTTCAGACAAATAATTTTTTTTTTAATTAAGGAAATAAATTATATAATTTCTAGACTCAAAGCTGCTGTAATTCATAAGATATTAATGCTATTAAGTAATTCTGGTGAGTTAGAAGAGAATTTTGTTTTTGTTATTTAGAGATGTATTGTTAAAAAAGGTGACATGGATGCCAAATTTAGAGGGAAAAGAATCGTTTTCTTGGCGGTTTTGATTTGTCCTCTTTGCATTTGTTTATTACTGTTTGTTTTTGGTGCAAGCTGTGCACTGTCATATGTTAGCATATTGTTCGAGCAGCGAGATTAAGTTCATTTTGCAAAATATCATTTAGGTTTAAATTTCGAAGTTGGTATATTGCTAACTAAGTAAGAAGTGTTTTATAACGATTATTTTTCCAAATGACAATTCTTGTGTCTCGAAATGACGCGTCTTCAATTAACGATTCTTATAACGATTCCTTTTTTTAAACACAAGTAATAAATTGGGTAACAAATACACGTGTACAAGAAATACTATTCAAGAGAGTTTCACAACACAATGATCACGTTGTGAGCCGTGGCTCCAAAACACACCAAAAACCGAAAGAATAGGCAGTCAAGAGCTTGCAGTGCTTCCTACGAAAACAGCATCCATATAAGTATAATACATGTGGTGCATATATCAGGGTATTATATATAAATAGATGCCAACAACTACGGATTGTCCTTTGTATTTTATTTTTGTATTTAAAGTGGTAATGAATCTTATAAATTTCTTTTTAATTCTTGGATTTATAAATTTAGCTTAATATGATTTTGACTACTACTAAATGCAAATAAATCAATCGTGTACATACGAGAAAGTTAAAGAAAACGAAAGTGAGCAATTGTAAAAAGTTAATATTATCTACCACCGCATTTGAATGAATCTTTCACTACCACTCGGAAAAAATCCTTCCTCGGAAAGAGTAAAAGTTGGGAGATCTGATATATATAAGTTTGAATGTATTATANATACATATGGCGCATATTCGTATTATATATATGGCGTGAAAATAGACCTGTTCAGTAGATGAAATTGATACGCTGGTACTAAATTGTACCGGTATGATTTAGGACAGTACACAAAGTTCGATTTAGGAAACTGCGTGACATTATAAACAAAATTTTACTTCAAGTCTCAAACAGTAGTTAGCTAGTACAGTAAAAGAGTATAACATAACAGAATAAGTCGCTTTATAATTAAAAATATATTTTAAAATCTGTACATTATTTCAGTTCTGCTATATCCTTGTTTTGCACACTGTATGATCTATGTATCTTACATACAGTTTCTTATTCTCAATCGTGGAATCGTGTCAGTATTTTTTAAATCTAAACATGGACACACGAAGAAATTTTTTAAATGAAAAAAGTAAATAAAATAAAATTTTTAATTGAAAAACTGTTAAAAATTGTTGTTGAAAACTCTGCAGAAAATATTAGTAAGTTTAAGTAAAAAATATTATCGATTCCCTTTATTTCTCCATCACAAGCTTTCAATTGACGAAATCTGCAAATCCCTAACATTTATTAAAACTGTTCGCGTCATAGCGTTCACACTCTTGACGTTTAAATTTTCTATCAAAAAATAAACTTTCTAAAATTACTCATCGACTATAAGATCTTCTACCTACTCCGCACCAATCACATTTATTCAGTACCATATACCGTTCTCCACTGAGACTGCGAAATTTAAAGATTTTGAATAATAAATCAATGTTATATAGTTAAAAAGGACTAAAATTGTATTTTTCCTTAAAATTCCCTTTTCTTAATATCACTTTCTTCCTCCTAGTTGAAAAATAAATCATATTACGCCTTTATAAGCAAGTTAAACTTTATAGCTTTACTCGGAAATAAAAAATAAAAAAAAAGATTAAATGGACGCCATTTAGATCGTCCATTAATAACAGCTTTCTCACCGTAAAAAGAAAATAAGAATAAACAGGAATCATTAGAGTCATAAGCCAGCTTCTACAATGTCAATAAAAATGAAGGGAAACGATGCAATCAAGGGATAGAGAAAGAGAAATCTGTGTTGTACAAATACTCTATCCATATTTTTACCACTTCCCTTCGTTTTTGTTTAAATGACCACAGTCGAAAAGCTTGACGTCATAGCACCTTTTTAACGAATCAGAGAACAGTACAGTGGAAATGTACAGGCACGTCTACCATGAGCTTTCCTATTGGCTAGGACAAAAAGAATCGATGGTCATCTTTCTTGTATTTTTTTATTTTATTTTTCATTTGTCTTTAATGAAAACCAGGTAGAAGGAATGGCGCGATTCGAATATCACTTCCAAACAAAAGATAAAAAAAATAAAGATAATTATTTTTTGGTGGGGGCGGGGGGGGTGGCAGAAAGTTGGTCTAAATTTCCGGATCGTCCTACATGATTGCCCCGCTAATTACGGTTTCTGGGTATTGGAGCTTCATTGTGATTTATTGGATTCTCGTTCGTTCTTTAGATTCTAAAATGATTTTGTTATGTTTCATAACTTTATGACGGATGGCAGCAATCTAACGAAATATGTTAATGTTCTTATTCCTCACGATAAGATCATAAAACAGAAATCTCAATTTGCAACCTTAAATTATTACTGTCGTTCTTTATTTAAATCCGCGATAATTAATAATCTTTAAGTAAGGAGCTTAGTTCTTTTTTTTATCGCCTACATAAAAATAACTTGCTCTTATTAAAGTAATGAAATCAAAAGGAAGAACTACATTATTTACTACCTTAGAACTATTTTATTTTACAACCGGCGTTGACAGCAATGCTGTGTTTACAGCTATCATTGTTTATCCATGTAGCCTTGTAATTTTGAACTCAACACAGAAGACAAGGTCAATCCTGGATCAAGTATTGGGACATACTGGAAGACTTTTTGTTGAAACTAACCAGCATATGCGTGACATGGAGAGGGAACCTTCGAAATCTTCCCGTAGTTAGCCGAACAGCGAGGGGATTCTAACCCATGATCCGTGTACCACTGATATGTTTTACGACAACATTTTGGTCTGTGCAAGTGGGTAGCAGAGTTTGTCACCGCCGACACTCGAACCTGTGTTACCTCATTGGGAGGCGAAAGTTCTACCCACTGAGCCACAGCGGCTCCTTTTTTTATAATTTTTATTTATAATTTTTGTTTAGATCTTTTAATATTAATTTATCTATAAATAAGAAGATAATTTTCATCTTACCAATTGGCATATTTATCTATGCGCGCATTCATATCGGACAGAGAAATTATATGATATGATCATCAATAAACTAATATCCATAAATCTTCGGCAGTCATTAGCATAAATAGCTAACATATTAACCCGTAATATTTATTTATCATCCCTTCTTAATATTCCCTTCTTAACCACTTTTCGATTTTGATTGTTATTCAAGAATAAATGCTTAAAACTAAAAGTGTTGCTTTTTTACTGTGTTATGGATTGAAACTCTTCATTTGTATTACATTATTATACAACATTTTATGGTAAAGATATTTAGTTAGCGTTTTATAATCATTAAATAGGGGATAAAAGTAAAAGTTACATTTGAATAAGTTTTATTTACTTTTCAATAAGTAATAAGTTACAATTACTCTTATAACAAATTTTATTCACTGCGGCACAAAAACTAAACTTTGAGCAACTGAATATTCTGAGCCCGGAGTGTCAAAAAAAAAAAAAAAAAAAAAAAAAAAAAANTAAAAAAAAAAAGAAAAAAAAAAAAAGAGAGAGAGAGAGAGAGAAATAATCACGTCAATGCTATGACGTCAGAAAAGGAATGTCAAAATTTCCAGCAGTTTTCTTTNTTTTTTTTTTTTTTTTTTTTTTTTTTTTTTTTTCAGGATAGATGGTGAATATATATATATAAAACTGTGTCTAATCAACGTATGCAAAAATAATAAAACGTGATGCACACACAAAAAAAATTTAAATTCTGATTTAGAATTAACTTTATGCACTGTTTCTAAATAGTTTATCTTTGGTAATTTATTGTCCTTTAATGTCCAGCTTGGAGGAAAGGATGAGAGTTCGTGAAAATGTAACGGATTAAGACAAGGGTAAATATTTTTCACACATGTTTTGTTTAAAATGTTTCGTTTTCACACATGTTTTGGTCTACATTTACAATAAGAATAAGAAATATTTGAATAATATTAATTTTTATATTGCTTTTTTTATATTCTTTTCATTAAAATAAGCACTTACATTATTAATTGCAATTACAAATGTCATTAAAGTGCCTAATTAAAAGCTTAAAAATAAATTTTTAATTATTATAAAAGTAGAGATACTAGAGATACATGTTTCTATGCTTGCTTATATATGTTTATGTATTAGAGCGATCTATAATAGCATGATAAGAAGAAGTAGGGGTATATGGTGAAATGTGACACTTTGTGACAAAGAAAAGGTGTCATAAAGATTAAAAAGAGTGTGACGTCATTTAAGAAGATCACGAAGAAAAAAAATTTAAATTGAAACTGCTTCACTCATACACAACTTTCTAGTTTTTCCCGGCTATGGAACCCTAAATGACCTACTTTCCCTGAATTCATGAAAAAGTATACAAAGACAATTATGAATGCATTTACAGATGAAGAACTACTTTGAAAAAAAATTTCATAGTTTTATTATTCATCGTTAAATTAGGTTTTATGCCCGACATTTGAATTTGCAGTCCTGGAACTAGTCTAATTATGAATTTGTTTCTTATGCCTAATACCCGAAGCTGAAAATGAAAAAAATAAACCGAGTTGTGATTTTCGTTAAAATGAAAACGAAAAAGAACTGCCGGTGACGTTGAAAGTATACATTGGAAATTGTTATTAGGGAAACACATTTCCTTAATAACGGATTCAGTTATGGGAAATAATGCCGTTTTTAGAAATTGTTATTATTACACATTATTACTAACATTATTGTTATTAGACATTGATATTAGAATAATTATTCTTTTATATTGGCATTTCATTTAAAGTAATATCATAAAGGCAACCGAATTATAAAATAAAAAATTGATTATTAATTGGATCTAAATATAATAACAAATTTTAAAAATGTTTGAAAAAAAAGTATAACTGTCTAAATAAACGTCTCAAAGCTCGTATGCCCTTAAACTCTTCCATGGAAACCTAAGGTTCCGCGGAACACTATTTGGGAACCGATACTCTCATGGATCTATACTGCGACATTTTTTTTTCTTAATAAAAATTATCGCCCCATTTATTCCTCCCTAACCGGGTTCGAACCCCAGCGATGGCTGGTCGATACGAATTCCACACTAGGGTTTAACCGACCACAATGCTGACGTAAAATATCCTCAGTGGGCTAATCATGGGTTAGAGTGCCATTGCCGTCAGGCTAACCATGGCCGATTCGCGTAGTTTTCCGCTCCATGTAACGCAAATGCTGGTTTGTTCCATCTATAGTCCTCCACGAAGGCAAATTTCTCCGAATACTTGATGCAGGAGTTCCCTTATCTTCTGAATTGGATTCAAAATTACAAAGCTACGGAGTTGACCATAATTGTAACTCAGAATTAGTTTCGCTGTTCAACGACGGTTACAAAATAAAATACTCCCCTTTGAATCAATATTAAAATATCGCATCATTTTCCCCCCTTTTTGAAAAAAATTTCCACACATCTCCTATGAATCTATAAGGAAAATGATAGTGGCACTTTTATCTTCATGAAAAAAAATGCACCTTTCATTACCAATTTCTCCAAAGAACAGTGAAAGCATTGAGAAACGTATTAAGATTTTCAGGAAAAGAATGCTTTATCTAGATTAATTTCGGATTGCTTGTTGTGTGAAAAGAAATACCATATCCTTGCGTGTCTCCTTCCGTGTAAGCTATATACGATGTCCATTTAATCTGTCAATAAATTCTGCTCATCCGTTGTGCTGCACGGCTTTCTTTTATTTTTCTCACAACTTTCTTGTAACATCGTTTTATTTCACTTAATCAGCCTTGAATTATTATTCAGGTTAAAGAAAGTCAAAAGAAAGGCAAAAAGTATACTTAAGAGGAATAATAATATCCAAAAGTTGTTTTGATATTTTCTTAAGTAGAACATAATCAGTATTGCTTAAAATGTAATACTAATGTATAAGATGAATCAATGCGAGGCACAAAACAGTGACCATTATTTGCCAATAAAAAGTAAATTACAAATATCTAATTTTTATATATATANGTTACATAGTATGTGTGTGTGTGTGTGATATACTATATATATGTATATATATATATATCACAATGAAGACAAAAAGGATAAAAATAAAAACGAAGAAAATGAAGAAAATTAATAAGTTTTATTTACTGAGCATAAAATGTAAGTATATAAAACTCATAATAAGTTCAAAATGTAGAGAAAACATGGAAAAATTACAAAACAATGAAAAAAAGAAAAATAATAATAATAAAAATCTGGAGGAAAAAAAATTTTTTTTTGAGTGCTCCTCACACTATTGTATTGATATATTTTGCTTTGGCTATATTGATACAATATTAGTAGAATGCACTTCTTTTTGCGGATATAATCGTGTGAGCTGATAAAAAGATTATATATATTTTCTTGATAATTTTTTAAAAATATTTTTGAAGATATTTTATTTTATTAATTTTCTTCTTCTCTTTTTATCAATCTTCATTATTTTCCATGTTTTTATTATATGTTGAACTAAATGAGAGGTTAATATTTTAGATAGAAGCTATCGAGGTAATTCGGTGCAATTTCACATAACATGAATTAAATTTATTTAATGAACTATTTATTTAATGATTTTTATTTTTTTTTAAAAATCGTGGGCGTAGGATCAAATGAAATTTTTGTTCTAGGCTTACCGAATAACTGCGCAAATAGTTAGCGTTAAAATTTTATTTAAAATATAGAAAATTTATGAAAAAATAATAAGAAAAATTATAGTAAAATATTTTTAAGCAATATTAAAAAATTTTAATATTTTATAAATTTAATTCTTCTCTTTTCATAAATCTTTATGTCTTTTCCATGTTTTCTCTATACTTTTAACTTTTTTATAAGTTTTATAAACGTGCAGTTTTTGCTCAGAAAATAAAACTGATTATTATTTTTCTTATCTTATTCTATATATATTCTATGTATAAAATAAGATAAGAAAAATAACCAAACTTATTTTTCTTATCTTATTCTATGTATTTTAAATTATAAAATCTTTTTTCTTGTGTAGTTAACAGCATACAAGAATACTGCACCGCATAAATGGTTCCTATATATGTATGGCATACAATATTATGCTCTTCCCATTTCCTTCTAAATTCAGCCATAAATAACTCATCTTTCTTCTACAATTCCCAGAAGTTAATCTTTTTTGTCATTTTCTTCCACGGTTTGATGTTCGTGGAACAGAATATTTCGGATAAAAAAATTCGACTCTTTGATCGATTTTCGATTAAGATAGAATCTGAAAGGGGAGCTTTCCCAGAATTATATATAAAAGTAAGAATAAAAAGTATGACGAATGAAAAATCGATTTCTTATGCAGAACTAAAGTACATTTTTCTTCTTTCGAACTTTTCTTACTTCATTGTTGCGTATCAGTTAAAAATGTATTTCGTAAAAGTAACTTTCGCCTGTTTACAAATTTGTTTCAACATTTTATTTATTTATTTACTGCTTTGCGATATATTGGACATTCAAAATTTGCAGCTATGAAAATTTAACACATACTTTAAATTTTTTTTAACCTTCATATTGGAAAGGAAAAAGAGGAAAGTAGTAGCGTGACAAGGTTAGTAGCTTTTGTATAAACAATCTAAATATTCCGTGAAAAATATATATATAGGGGAGAGATGGGTGAAAGCGTGTGCTTCGATTTTGGCAAAATTAGTTTTGTTTTCTAGCAGACAAACTCTGACTAGTGAAGAAGAAGGACCTACTATATGATTAATTGTTATTGATTAATTCATGACGTCTGTGTGGATAAGTTATTTTTTACTACGTCTACCCTCTAAGATTCTCCTATTTTTAAGCTATCGTTATAAATTGGTCATTACAATTGCAGAAATTATTTTTAGTCCAGCTTATTATACGTTTATTTTGTTACAGTCGATGAACAGCAATTTTGTGTTTACAACTACTAATGTTCAACTCTGTAGCCTTGTGATTTTGAACCCAAGCTAGAAGACAAAAGAAATTCCCGGATAAAGTATTGGGAGAAATTTTTCCTTCGTGGAGGTGTTTTTGATGGAACTAACCCGCATTTGCGTAACATGAGATGAAAAACCACGAAAACTTCTCACGGTTAGCCCGGTTGCAAGGGGACTCTAACCCATGATCCACCACGACTTTATTATGTTTAGTGGTTTAGTGGTAGTACGATATGATTAAAGATTCATATCCAAACAAATAAGCAATAAGATTTATGCCCGATAAGTAGTGCTGTTCTGTTTCATTTCGATAACCTCCACTCGAGAGGTAAGGATGGGAAGTACCCGGTTCGCCCCCCCCCCCAATTTCTTTTATTTGTGTCCCTGCTGGACCCACATTATTCTTAATATACTTTGAACATTTCGAACCAAAAAAACGCTATTTTTTATATTTTGAACAATTTGCGAAAACTTTTTAGACAGAATTGAAGATTTTATATTGATATAAAGAAATTCACTGCCTATTTCTTTAGAAAAAACATTAATAAACACAAATTTTTTTTTGAAAAGGAATTTTAATTGGGCCCTCAGCTGTTCTGGGCCTTGGGATAATTGTCCCTCTCATATCCCTTGTCCCTTAAGTACTGATTTGATTACGTTACTGAGAATGACCGAAATTCGTGGTTGTTCACTTTGGTAAATGTCTAAAACTAGGTCTAGTTAAGTACCATTGCCCGGTATACATTTGCTCGGTATGCCCTACATCATTTTTTTTTTTTTTTTAAATTTAAGTTCCATAGCCCAGTATGCACTTAACCGATACCCCGAACACTGATGTTTCTCCTAATCTATCATCAGCAGATATTTAAATATTGAATAAATATAATAATATCGACGAGTAAATTAATATGAAATCAGATATAAGAGTACTGTAACATTGAAAAATATATTTTTTTAAATTAAAATTTACTAAATTTTAAATTTTATCTTATAGTTTGAAGCGAGTAGTAAATCTGACTAATTGATCAGATAATGATATATTTTTAATTGATCTAAAAGTGTTTGTATAGCCTAATTGCAAACAGCTTGAAATAAATTATTCTAATTGAGTTGTAAATTACATATTTTTAATAAGCCTAAAAATATTTGCGTGGTCTCATTGCAACAGCCTGAAAAATATTGAGTTTTCCAATTTGCTTGGTGCATTCCAAAGTTCAAATACCACTTAGCCTATGACATAGGTATTTGACCCAATATTGACCCAAAAGCAGTCAAAATGACAGGATTGTAAAAGAATAAATAATGTGTTTAGAAATTTGTTTAAGATTAATTTTTAATGTTTTTTTTTATATTATTTTCAGTTATATAACAAGTTATCAGTAAATATTAACAATAGAAAAAACATATGTTGTACAAAATCCTAAGAAATTGTATCATTATATACATCATTGCTTTTCTAATTGAAATTAAAAGCAGTCAAAATGACTTCCTTAGGCAATCTATGGATGGTAAAGATAAAGATTTTACCACTTTTCGCTAACTTTATTCTCGTGATTAAATACATTACAAACTCTCACGTGAGTCATGATGATTTATCGCGATTCGTATTCACGCGTATTCATCTAACTCACGTGTACTCAAATTAGTGTTATTTTACTCACTTGAATTACATCACGCTTTATATAATTTTTAAATTATACACTTGAAAAACTCTAAAACTCGAAGAGATAATGCGAATTTATATTATCGTGGGATTTTTCCAAATCTTTAAATTTAATTAAAATACATATTTTGTCTTTCTATTATGTCATCCTGTAAGCGGCTGTTTTTTCGAAGATATGTTAAAAGTATATTTACAAATGTTTCTTTCATTCGTAATTCAGATTATTCGGAACGTCGGAATACCGAGGTAGGATTTTGCAGTGTTCTGTTGTAGTTTATAGAACGAAACATTCAAGCTTATTTTCTAACAAGCAATCAAGGTTGCAGCTATTTCAACGAAACTGCAATATACATTTATGATATTTTTGTAACAATTATTTTTCCTTTAATTTACTGTATTTGAATTATATCCCTTGAATCAAAACCGATCAATATGGAGGATAAACAGTTTTTTACTCATGTTAATTTCCATAGTCTAATAATTTTGAAGAAGACACCGATGCCAAGATATTGCTAAAATAAAATATCGATTCAAATCAAGTATGCGAAAATTGACAACGAAAATAAACAAGAAAGTTGTCTGTTTCTCACCTACATTATACCTATTTCTTCGGTTTCTTTGCTGAATTGGGGATTATTTTTACATTTATTAGTTAATTATCTATAGTTTGGTGAGCTTTTTATTATGGGCACGGCTCAAAATGTGTGTTTAAGAAAATGCATATAGTTCACAGTGCGTGATTAAGAATATAGGTATAGTTTGAAATGCATGTTTAAAAAGATGGACACAGCTTAAAATGCGTGTTTTACAAAATGGACTCAGCTCGAAATGTGTGTTAAGAAAATGGACACAGCATTTGATTCCGTTTTAAAAACTTCTTTCATGAAAATTGTTCTTTTTATTTTTTAAAGAATAAACTAATGAATCTAGATAAATTCGTAATGTATTGTTATCCATTTTCCTTATTATGGATTAAAAAATGTATCTTGGAATTTTTTTTTTTTTTTTTCTGTCAGACATTAAAAGTCAAAAGTTTCTTATTTAAGGTTGTTACGAGTTCTAGAAATATATAATAGGGGAGAGTGGGGTCAATTGTAAAATTTTTTACTTAATTATTTTTAACTAACAAAAAATCCAATATATTATTAGCATTAATTGTAACGAGTAAAGTAGACTATCCTCTACTAGAAAAAAATACCTTATTTTAAATGTTATTATATTAGTTATTAACAATTTTTGACAGTTGTGCACTTGTTACAATTGTCCCCACTTACGGGGTCAATTGTAACAGTTCATAAATTCAACTAAAACATAGTCAATTATGCATATTATCATAGTTGTGATATTTTTTTATTGATCAAAATAGTAGTGATATTTTAGGAGTAAAAATAATAATGAGCAGAGACTTAAAGGGTTAAACTTTTAACTTTAAGGGATTAAAAATTTTAATTTATGCTGTGAAAGGTGACAGATAAAATAATGCACATGCAACATAATATAAATGATATAGGAAACTATTGGTGGTTCTTAAAGAGTTAAGTAATCGTTTGTAAACATACGATTATTTATTTTCAGCTGTTACAATCGTCCCTTTACTTATTGTTTCAATCGTCCCCAAGACGCCATTTTAGCTTCATTTGTTAAAAACAATGCTAGTTAATTAACAAAGCTAATATTTTTGTTGTTGTTGAAATCTTAATTAAGGCGTCCAATTACATATTCGGTTAATAATTTTTATTTGTTTAAACAAAATTACTTTGTTACAATATAATATTCTAATACCAAAAAAAGTACTTACGTATCGTAAAAATATCTTTTGTGATGTAACTCTTTCAAAAGTACATAAAAATGGTTGCCAGCAGGGGTGTTCATGTAACAGAGATTTATTAAATACACCTTGTGCGCCACCTAGGAACCAAATCTGGAACTCGGCACTCGAAATTTTTGCTCTGTTACAATTGACCCCACTCTCCCCTATAGTTTGAAATGCATGTTTGAAAAGATGGACACAGCTTAAAATGCGTGTTTTACAAAATGGACTCAGTTCGAAATGTGTGTTAAGAAAATGGACACTGCATTTGATTCCGTCGTTTTAAAAACATCTTTCATGAAAATTGTTCTTTTTATTTTTTAAAGAATAAACTAATGAATCTAGATAAATTCGTAATGCATTGTTGTCCATTTGCCTTGTTGTGGATTAGAAAATTTATCTTGGATTTTTTAAATGTTTTTTATTTTTTATTTTTTTGTCAGACATTAAAAGTCAACAGTACTTTATATAAGGTTGTTATGGGTTCAAGAAATTTATAATAGTGATATTGAAGAAACGTTGTACGAATCCTACTTTTTGCCAGTTTTTTCAAAATAACAATTTTAATGAGTAATCCTATTTTCAACAAAACCTTTTGAAAAGAAGTTTTTATCAACCTTGCTTTTAATTAAATTTCTTGAAATAGAATTTTAAATGAGTAATCCTGTTTTCGACGAATTCTCTGGATACAAAAATTTTATGAGTAATCCTGCTTTTAATGAGTTTTCTCGAAATAACAATTTCAGCAAAGAATCCTACTTTTAATGATTTTTCTTGCAAAATAAGTTTTTATGTAACTGACTGAACTATCTAATTTCTCAGAACAGCTGTCTGCAAAAGATGTTCTCTAGAATCTTAGGTTTCCGTAGGAAAATTACAAGGGTTCCGAGAGTTAGGATTTTTTTTTAACCGGTAGATGACAATTACTTATATCCAATCCATAAATATTTAATATTTCGGTTATTTATGCGAAATTAATTTGTGAAAAAATTGCTATGAAACATGTACATAATTTTAGAAAAATTTACTCAATAAATTCAATAAATATATTCAATAAAATATAAAATCGATATGCATTTAGAGTTTTTTTCATCAAACTTTTCAATTCAGAAGCTCAATCATTTAGGGTTTCATATATAGCTTGAAAATATTGGAAACCGTTGTCCTAGAACAATAGTCTCCTAAAAGTGGGCAGTGGAGCCCTAGTGTTCCGTGGAGGATCACTGGCTTTCCAAGTATTAGCACAGCTTTATTTTACCCAATAATGATGTTTAAAATCTGTAATTATATAACATAATCTTTATAATATTTCTTTCAAGTGACATTTCTCTATCGACTGGCAACACTATTATTATTCATTTTGTAAAATTTTTAAAAGTAATAATTTAAATAATGTTGAATAGTTTGTTATATTTTAAGTATTTATTTAGAATGATTTTGTATTTTTATAGAAATAAAAACTTAGATTTCTTTTTTATCGGTTCTAAAATGGCTGTAAGAATTTTAAACACAAACTGTGCTATGGTGCCGCATACTGTCATACCATTATTGGTGACGGAACTTGGTGTTTTTCGAGTAATAGCATAATGTTATAAGATACTCAAGTTACATAAAGAACTTTGACAACATCGTGGACATGAATAGTTAAAATTGAAATTAAAGTTACTTCCACGTTGGCAGCAAACAGACGATGAAAAAATTTGGTTACTATATTATTTAGAATTTTTAAGATTTTCAAATCTTAAAAACCTTAAACTGTTAAAGAATTAGAATATTTAAATACAGTTGTACTGCGCGTTCATCTTGATAACTATTAAAGTTTATATGATGTACGTGAAAATTTTGAAAGGTGACCAAGCTGGTCGCCAAAGGTCGATAGTATTGTATATTTATATAAAATTACGCAAGAAAATGCCAATGAAATAGCAACATTTTGAAAATATATATATATTTTTAATAACAATATACTGATCAAATTATGAAAATAATATACATTTATAAAAATAATTGTATTAGTATTTCTCATTGAAATTTTCAATTCAGAACAATGTAACTGAATTCAAGAAGAAGGAATTGCGTTCTTTTGATAATTATTCTCAATATCTATAAAAGTTCTTTTTCGAAAACCATAATTCAGTTTATTTTATTCATTTTCAACTTACGCATACACCAAAAACAACTCATGCTTACACCAAGAGCAACTTATTCAAATTATGCGACATTATGAATTTGGCATTCTAGTATGAAGCCTAATTTTAAGACTATTATTGATAGAGCGTTCAAACTATTTCACACTAAATGTTTTCAAAATAATTTATAGTCTTTCTTTGGTTTGTTGTTGGTAAATTTTTTTGATGAAGTCGGATTTTCCGCCTAAAGAAGCTTGATGATTTAAGGTTCCAGAACTGAGGAACTGCTGAACCAGAATCACCGCGGCCATGATGATACTATCTATCCATATGTACCTGTAGTCATTCTTCGTTGTGTAGCTGATATAAAAGAGAAGAAACGCGTACAGCTATTCGCTCTTTAATTCAAAAGAAACCTTCATCGATTGGTTCGTCCTCCATATCCCGGATGTTTCAAATCTTCATATCTCACCTCCTCTCCACCAATCAAATGTTATATTTAGCCGCAGCATCTTTTCCGCTCTAAAAAGTTTTCATAATATTTACTCTGAATAAGTTAAAATAATCATTATGCTTACTCTATTTGTAGATAGGGTAGCTCACAGCGGGCTATCAGGGACAGGTCAACATATTTTTTTTTAGGGGTGGTCACCTTTTTTAACATTTTGAATACTTCTTTTGTTTCATAGCAGGAAAATAGTTTGAGGGAAAACTTTCACTATTTATAATGGATATTTTCATAATAATGGATATTTTGTAATAAGATTTTAGAACACTTCTAATGAACTTGGTAAACACCTTGATGTTTTTAATATGCCTTTTACTGATTTTAAAAAATTGTATTTAGATGTACATTCTTTTTTCCTCTATGTACTTAATCTGTAACTCTTTTTTCATCTGAAGTGTGCGTTTCACCACTAAGAGCAACAAAAAAGCAAAAATACTTTTAGGAAGGAAGGATATAATTATAAAATTTGCTTTCGATATTTTTTAAATAAACTTACTATGTTTTCGATTATCAAACAAGAACGAGATTTAGAACAAAATTAAAAATTAGAAAAAAAGTTTTTATAAGTTATTAATTACTTTGGTGAGAACTGTAATTTTTTATCGATTTTTTCTTCTCTTTTTTTTGGGGGGGGGGAGAATTTATTTTAAAAATCCTTTTTGCTGTGCGATATTTTTTCAATCATTTTTATCTTATTATTACCTTCTACTTCGTAATCTCCCATTTAAATAAATAAAAAAACAAATGAAATACATATTTTATCAGTGTTCCTGGTTGGGCACATATTTATTGGGAACATATTTTAAGCAATTGCACATATTTAATGTAAATAGGAAAAAAAGAGAAAAAAACTTGGGTGCAATAGTATTCAATAGTTGTTGATATCATTGATAGCATTGAATGTTAATATCAATATGTAGCTTTCAAGAGGATAAATGGTAGATAAGTAGCCAACAAAATACACATTCATTTGAAGTTTCCTGCGAAATTCTAGGAAATATAAATGTATAAAAATAATAAATAAATAAATAAAACTAACGTAAAGAGAAAGATATGATCGGAGCAAATATTTGCACAATATTAATCTCATATATTTACTTCATAGACATAAAGAATTAAGATCGAAAGGAGGAAATTAGGAGAAATAATGTTTGTTTTTCCCCTTTTTTTTTGTACAAGACATCAGGCATCAATAAAATCATCTCCCATTTTTTCCTTTTTTGTATATTTTTACTAATTCAAACAGAAAAAAATGTCTTTTCCCTCAAAACAATATTTTGTTGTTATAGGGGAAGGCTAAAAATTTTTATCTCGCTGTGGACATAATTTTTTTCTTCTTTAGTGTTAGCCAAAATGGCGGTGGCTCTGAAACTTGTCGTGGTAGTGGACTTCTCGTAATTTGTCATACTCGTTATATCGAACGTTTAGGGCCCATGTCCAAGAGGTTGTAGGTTCGATCTCCGCCTGCCGAAGATTCCCCGTGTAGTAAATGGTGACTGATACCCGTTAAATATGTCGGGTCACAAAGTCCTCCATTGTTTCCATAACAAATCATAACTCTGGGGGTACTTATGCTTGACTTTGGTGTTCTACTAGTAACCATGTCTTTACGATCTATCCGCTGCTGGACAAAAATCTGCGCTGAAAAATATCACATATGTTAAAACAAAAATCACAGTTAGTCTAAATAACGAGATTTAATCGAATATTAATGAAATATTATCGAGATTTAATATTATCGAAATGTTAATAGATAAATATTTCGATAACAGTAAGGATAAGTAATAAATAAAAAACAGTTTTTGACATAATTTAGCCCGAATAAGGGTTAAAAACGTTCTTGCATTTTTGATTTAACATGATTTTTCTTAAATTATTCGTTCCTTATTTGAAAATTAGTATAAGCTACCAAATAGACGAAGATTAAAAATGCAGGTAAACAACTAAATTAGTAATAAAAATTCGAAATTTCGCTTATTTATTTCAATTATAATTACCATATTCTCATTCTTAATTTATTACCTTCTCATAAATAAGCATTTCAAGCAAACTCACTGTATAATTTGTTGATTGATGAAACAGAAAACATTCTAAAAAGACAAACACGGAATGGCTCAACCCTTTTCTTTTCCAAATCAATTAGGATTCTGTTGTCCTAATAAACATTTATGCAAATCACACGAACCGGTGCAATGTCCGGCATAATGACATCATCTGCATTCAGTAGGGGATAAATTGTGGCCCCGCCCACTAAGATAGACGTTGCCCCACACGTCTGCAAGATCAATAGAGCCGTAAAAATGAAGTAGAGCGCTATTAACAGATGACACAATAAAGCATAATGAAATATGTTATGGCTCTTTGGCGATTTTATGGAAGTAATTTCGATCAGTGTCTATTTCTAGTCTTTTGTTTTGGTTAAAGATTGCACTGTTTGTTTATCCACACTTTTCGATATCATAAAAATTATTTGTTTATAGATCTGTTTTTTAGTGTGACTTTTTTCGTTTCTTTTTTTCGATTTGTTGATTCGATATTGTGTTCAAAGTCATTGAAGCAGTTTTAAAATCTTTTTCTAGTTTGGAAGATCTGTAATTTCTTGTCTTGTTTTTTTTTTCTTCTTTTATTTTTTAACTTGTTTATCGAATATTGTGCTACAAATTTCTGCAGTAATAAAAGCTTTTGATAATTGGACAATGCAAAAACAGTGGTCTGATATTTCTCCTAATTTGATGCTGAACAACCCAAACAGTTCTGCGAAGGAACACCTTTTTTTTCTCTTTTCAAATTAACACCAAATCGAACTTTTATTACTATATTGTAAAAAAAATTGTGTACCCTAACGCCAAAAACGGTGGTAACTACTTTGCACTTAAGTGGTGTAGTGAAATGTCATACACTGTAGAAAATTTTGGTATATAGTTGCCACATTTTGGGTGTTAAACTGAAATTTTTACAGTGTATAACATACTTTTTTACTTTTTCGTTGTTATAGTCATATTTATTAATTCATTTTTGTTTATTTATTTACTGATATATATTTATTCGCGCATTAGAATCAAATTATTGCAAAATCATTGCATGCAACCTTTTCAAAACCATGCAGCCATTGTAAAAACATTTCGTTTAAATAAACAAGCACATTTTTGTAATATATTCGCACTATTTCTTTCAAATAATCATTGTTTTGTTGCACGATAACTAGTGTTCTGTACTTAAAAGTGCATTTATTTTACGTCAACAGAAATAGTAGCAATACTCCAATTATTTTTATTTTTATTTTTTTATGTACACTGTAAAAACTATGGAGTGATATCTCTCCGAATATGATGTTGAACAACCCAAAAAATTGCAACACTTTATTCCGGGTAAATTTCAAATCGAGCTTTCATAATCGATTTAGAGAGTGTAATTTAAATCTTAACACTTAAAATTGAATAATTTTACACCAAACTCTCACGCTTTCACACCATACTCGAAATATTTTCAGTTCTGAAAACAGCAATGTTGGCGTACTACCAGTTCTTGCCTTTTAAGTATTGAATTCGTTATTTTCTTTCTATACAAACTGTATGAAAATGCCTTTGGAATTCCAAAATCAACTGTTGGTCGCAGACAACATAGTTAGAAAGTGAAAAAAGTGTACAGGACTTCTAAGATCAGAAGCCCCAAGAAAAACGACTCAGCGTCAAAACACGTTAATGCGGAGAATTTCGGTTGCTGACACAAACAAGAGCCGCTAATCCAATACGCAAAAAGATGTCCACCGAACATGGACTTACAGTGAGTAAAACCCACAATACGAAGCCGCCTGAAAGCAGTTGGATTGTATGCACGAATTCTTGTAAAAAATAAATAAATAAAAAATTAAAAAATAAGATAACAAAAACTCTTATCCGGACAAAATATAAGATAAACGGATTGAAATTAACAAAGGAGCACGAAGCATGGAAACCCAAATATTGGAAGAAGGTCTTTTGGAATGATGAATCTAAATTCGATTTGTTTGAGAGTGATGACTGACGTTTAATTCACAGTCCAAACAGAAACAGATCAGTAATGGTCTAGGGAGCTTTCCTTCATAAAGACGTCGCCCCCTTCTTACACAACGATGGTAGTATAGATCAATATGTTTATAAAAACATTTTTGAAGTTCCTATGCCACCTTATGCTCGTAAAAAGATGCCCAGTGAATTGATGTTTCATCAGGATAATGACCCTAAGCACACCTCCAAAATTGTTACAAGATGCGTTCATAACGCCTTTAAACCAATAGAACACCTTTGAGAATTTATCGGAAGAAAAGTAGAAGCACGAAAGTATTCTCCTGAATGGACAAGTCGAAATGTACGAAATTCTAAGTCCGTTATAAAAGACCTCCTTAATTTCATGCCTAGATGGTGTGCCGTAGTCATTAAAGCTAAATGCTAGGCAACGAAATATTAAAAATTTCCCGCATTTTCTACCTTTAAGATGATTAATTTCTAGAAAAGCTTAGAAAAACTGAAACATCTCAAAAATTTTTTCAAATTCTCGGTTGGTGTTCGTTAAATTAAATTTTTTCAAGCCTATTATTAGTTGTTTAGTCCCATGTAGTTGACTAAAGTAGGATGACTAAAGCTATACAAACGACTAATTAAAATCATTAAATAATTTCCGCTTACAGAAAAACATCGTCTCAAAACTTTGATCCCTACATTGTAAAAACTGTACTGAAATACCCATCCGAATTTGGTGTTGGAAAACTAAAAATTGTGTGAATGATTACTTCATTTCAAGTTAATTCCAAATTGAGCATTCTTACACTCTTCAAAGGGTTTAGTTAAATCTTATCACCAATAATAAATAAAGCGTACACCGCTTTCGTTGGCGCGTTTTTCGGAGCTCCGTAAATTTGGCGAATTATTAGAGTAAATTTTTTCTGTTAAATTATGGTAGGGCATGTTTTAAATGCATAACAAATGCTTTTGGACATAATATTTGGTGAATAATTGTGACATTTCAAGACAATGGCAATGTGGCGGTTTCTTTAATTATTGGTAAAAAAAAAAAATTGTGGTCAATTAATTGCCAAGTAATTTCAATCTTCTTCTTGGATTGATTTGACAAACTACTCATTTCGAGCCACGATGGCTCAGGGGATAGAGCGTTCGCCTTCGAATGCGACGAACCGGGTTCGAATCCCAGTCGATACGAATTCCGCATCCGACTTGCACCGACCACAGTGCTGACGTGAAATATCCTCAATGGTAGACGGATCATGGGTTAGAGTCCCCTTGTGGTAAGGCTAATTGTGGGAGGTTCTCGTAATTTACCTGTCCATGTAACGCAAATGAGGGTTAGCTCCATCAAAAAGTCGTCCACGAAGGCAAATTTCTCCCCAATACTCGATCCAGGAGTTCCCTTGTCTTTTGGATTGGGTTCAAAATTACAAGGCTACGGAGTTTAATATTAGTAGTCGTAAACCAATAAAATTGGGTCGGCTGTTCAACGACGGTTATAAAATAAAATAAAAACTACTCATTTAACTGTTATGTTATTCATGTTCTATTCTTAGTTGTAAAATAAAGTTATTTATATTCTCGTGAGAATCTCATAAATCCATCAACTGTATAAAATAATTTTATAATATATAACCACCATTTACTTAGTTTTGTACGAATTCATATTATTGTCGGTGTTGGGTGTTCAAAGTATGTTGCCACTTGAAATTTAAACTCGCCAAATAATTTTTTTCGAAAGTGAAAATAATTCTAGCATGGTGTAAAATCGTAAAACCTAAATTAAGGGCCTCATATCGAGTCTTGAATTAACAAAATTAACAAAAGAAGTTGGGTTAATGGTTTGACATTGAGGTTCGATTGTTCATTTACAGCAGTGTTTCCCAAACTTATAACTTTTGCGTACCCTTTCTTAATTTTTCGTAACACTGTGTACCACAAATAAAAAAAAAATGAATGCATTTTTTACTATTAAAAAATTGCACTAAAGTTAAAAATCACAACTGACTGTTGACACCACTAATTATTAACTGCTAACTCTGCAAAAAATAGCCAATAAAAAAATACGTAATCGTAAATTTTCATGGGTAGCTTTGTTTTTAAATATATATTTTTTAATTTTTTGTTCGTTGCAAGATATTTCGAATAAGGACGCGCATCCCCGCTAAACTGTTCCTGTACCCCTGAGGGTACGCGTGGCACAGTTTGGGAAACACCGATTTACAGAAATCAGACTATTCAATTTTTTGCTGAGCTTATTTCTATGTAAAAGTCAACAACGTAGTTTCACAAATATTAAACTTAGGAAAAGAATTATCAAGCAACGAATAAAAATTAAGAAGATTTCTCTCAATATCCAATAAACGTTTACGAGTATCTCGAATAACAGTACGTAGAATTGCCTTTTCACACCTATAAACAACCCTATCAACAATGATGAGAATAATTAATGCTACATTTGATTTGAACAAAATTAGGAATGATTGATAAACGCTTGCGGTTAAGCAAAATAACCTAAATGATAAAGAAATTGCCATCATTGAATACTTAATAGTTTAAAATGATTAACATTAAAACTATAAAGAAAGAAAAAGAAAAGCAACATTTAGAAACGGAAAAGCAAAAATGTTAAACCAAAAATTAAAAATCTTGCCTAGTAAGAAAACTAAATAATATCCACATATACCAGTACGTTTATAGTCTATTAGCAATTAATGCGGGAAAAAAGATATCTTGAAATTTCATTTTATCAAATTTTCTCCTTTATTTTCAAATTCTGAATCTTTTAGTCTTTTTATTAGCTATCTTTTTATTGCTTGAACTCACATTTTCTATACTTAAAATTTTTAATTAGTTTAAGAGGCGAAATATAATTTGCGATGAAAAGTTTTTCCCGCGGTATGGCATCCACTTAAAGAAATAAAGAGAATTTGAGGGTGCCCCTTGATTCTAGCCAAGTTGTGATAGCGGTTGATCGCCAAGCTAGGCGATGTTGAAACCCAATTGTAATTCTGATTGGTTTAGATTTTAGCTTTATTTTTAAATGTTCAACGGTATATGTAAACTCATGTTTGTGAAAATTGCAACACCATGAAGGACTTACGCGAGTGAGCTGAAATTTTCAGGAAATCTTAAGTAGAGCATGATATGCAAATGATTAGAATTTCAGACCCGTAGCGCATGCGTATGCTGAGCAGCGCCCTCTGAACGGCGGATGGATCCGAATAAATAGACGGTTGTAGCAAAGCTAGTATGGTTATCGGTGGTTATCTGCTAGTGGTAAACGTTAGCTNTTCTCGTGATTTACCTGTCCATGTAACGCAAATGAGGGTTAGCTCCATCAAAAAGTCGTCCACGAAGGCAAATTTCTCCCCAATACTCGATCCAGGAGTTCCCTTGTCTTTTGGATTGGGTTCAAAATTACAAGGCTACGGAGTTTAATATTAGTAGTCGTAAACCAATAAAATTGGGTCGGCTGTTCAACGACGGTTATAAAATAAAATAAAAACTACTCATTTAACTGTTATGTTATTCATGTTCTATTCTTAGTTGTAAAATAAAGTTATTTATATTCTCGTGAGAATCTCATAAATCCATCAACTGTATAAAATAATTTTATAATATATAACCACCATTTACTTAGTTTTGTACGAATTCATATTATTGTCGGTGTTGGGTGTTCAAAGTATGTTGCCACTTGAAATTTAAACTCGCCAAATAATTTTTTTCGAAAGTGAAAATAATTCTAGCATGGTGTAAAATCGTAAAACCTAAATTAAGGGCCTCATATCGAGTCTTGAATTAACAAAATTAACAAAAGAAGTTGGGTTAATGGTTTGACATTGAGGTGCGATTGTTCATTTACAGAAATCACACAATTCAATGTTTTGCTGAGGCTATTTCTATGTAAAAGTCAACAACGTAGTTTCCCAAGTATTAAACGTAGGAAAAGAATTAGCAAGCAGTGAATAAAAATTAAAAAGATTTCTCTCAATATCCAAAAAACGTTTACGAGTATCTCGAATAACAGTACGTAGAATTGCCTTTTCACGCCTGTAAACAACCCTAAACACGATGAGAATAATTAATGCTACATTTGATTTGAACAAAATTAGGAATGACTGACAAAAGCTTGCGCTTAAGCAAAAAAAATCTAAATGATTAAGGAATCGCCATCGTTGAATGCTTAATAGTTTAAAATGATTAATATTAAACCTATAAGGAAAGAAAAAAAAAGCAACATTTAGAAACGGAAAAACAAAAATGTAAAAACAGGAATGTGAACTCAAAAATTAAAAATCTTGCCTATTAAGAAGGCAAAATAATATCCACATACTAGTACGTTTATAGTCTACTAACAATTAATGTGAAAGAAAAAGTTTTATTTTATCAACTTTTCTACTTTATTTTCAAATTTTGAATTTTTTTAGAGTCCTTTTATTAGTTATTTTTTATAGTTTATTTTATTATTTTTTTACCTTTTTTTTAACCTAAAAACACCTTGAACATAGATAGGAGTGTTACTTTTAAAAATTTGCTTTTAAAAAGTAACAAATAAAAGTATAAATTCTTAAAACAAAAGTATTCGAGCAAACAGAACGCATTTTGAAAAATTACTAGTAAAAAGTCCAAGTACAAAACAAAAAAAGTAACTATTTAAATATACTTATGCTACACTTTAACAGTCACGCAGTGCAAGTAAAAACACGTTTGCTCACCCTGCGTCTCTAGTAGATTTTACTCGTACTTTGTATACCCCTTCTCTAGAAGACGCTATACCAGGGGAGAAACTTTTCATCGCAAATTCTCTTTCACCTTCATAACTAATTTGAAATCTACAGTACAGAAAAAATGAGTTCCGACAAACCTAGAGCAAGCCATGAAATTTCAAATAATGAAAAGTAATTTTCAATATCTCAAAATGAACATAGATTATGAGAAGATAACTTTGGATTACGCAATGGGGAAGCTTTCTTCCAACAATTTGTTTGCGTTTTGATATCCTCAATTTTTCTTTCTAATCACAAAATTTAACTTCATGACTTACTCTAGGCTTTCTTGAACTCACTTTCTCTAAGCTTTAAATTTTAAATTAGTTACAGAGCTGAAATATAATTTGCGATGAAAAGTTTTTCCGGTGGTATGGCATCCACTTAAAGAAATAAAGAGAATGAGTCACTTTTGGATCTCTAGATCCATGTTAGTGACAACAGAATTGACTATATCTGAGGGTGCCCCTTGATTCTAGCCAAGATGTGATCGCGGTTGATCTCCAAGCTAGAACCCAATCGCAATTCTGATTGGTTTAGATTTTAGCTTTATTTTTAAATGTTCAACGGTATATGTAATTTCAAAGGTCCGTCAGTTCAACGTTGGATACCTGCTGGCAAGGTTACTTTTGCTTCTGGTCAATAAGATCGAAGGTATGTGGCCAGTCATAAAAAGGGACTTTAAGGAAAAAATGTCATCGCCAGTCCGGTACCCCAGACGCCATTTTCGATTCATATTTCGCCGAATTTATGTGGCGATGGAGGTACACGGATATTCATGATAAATTTAGACAGTATCTAACAGTTATTAGAAAATTCTGTGCACCTAAATATAAGGATATTCAAGCTTAATGGAGAAGTTAGTTTTTTTTTTTTCTTTCTGTGATTACGCCATTAATTTTTGTTTCGATTCAAAATGCATTTCACTGGGTTTATTAATTTTGCTCATATTGGGTTCATTGCAATTTTATAAAGTTTCAGCCGCCATTTCGTTGAAATTTGTTTCCTATGTTTTATTGAAATATCATTATGTTTTGGCAGCAATTCCTGTTACCACGGTGTTCTGCGCAAACAGGAATGACGCCAAACATAAGTCACCAATTTCGCCAAGGGGCACCCTCAAGTATATTTTTACCGAATTTATATATTATAATTGATTTACTGAAATTATTGAGTTATGCTAGTATTGACTGAACATGACATCTTTAAGTAAAACTAACTATTTATTCAGTATACTACAAAAAGAAACAAAATGGAACGATGATCGTAATATATATAAAAATAATAAAGAGCACGGGCTTCATAGGTGAAAGTTGAATTAGTAGTGCTGATGTGTTCCCAGATTTCCTAAATATCTAAATACCAATGTTTTTTCTTTCTTATTAACACATCTACATCAATAAAAAAAAATAATAAGTAAAAAATAAAATAATAAACATATGAAGGGAAACAAGACATTTAACAGCAATTATTTATTTATTAAAATAAAAAATCGGCGAATCATTGTTTACTTTAACTAGATTGAGTGATTCAATTGTTCCTTTGCTTCAAGACCAATCCATAGGTTCAGGTACATCTCCTTTCCACTCTTGTTTACTTAAAATCCTGCCAAATTGTTTCGAGTTGCCTTTTCGACCATCTTTAGCGCTTTCTGGCTTTTGGGGATTTTCCATCACTTGACCACTGACCAGGTTTTTCGACTGTGAGTTCTGATATAGATACTCCAAGCGCTTGCGAAAATAGCATCTGAGACCGGGTAGGATAGGACCAACACTTTCTCCGCATCTCTTTAATTCTTGCCTCAATTCCACATCAGACAAATCAGATATATTTTTTATTTGACTCATTTTTTTATATAAGTAAATTTGCAAGTCATTCGACTTATTTTTAATAAGTCAAAAATTATATTTCGTTTTTATGACAGTTTATCAAAAATATGTTGTTTACGGAAAAAAGTAGACGAATCTTTTAAAGAAAATTATGCTTTTGCTGACTATACGCTGTTTCTAATTCAAGTCGTTCAATGTTGCAGTTCATAGAATTATACCTGTATATTAATTTCAGATTTGACGCTTATCTACATGAGTTATCTACATAAAGGTTGAATATTTTCTACGTGAAATTAGAACAATTATACTCGATGCTCATTAATTAAATCATGAATGTTTAAGCGTTTAAGGACGATCCTTTCTGACGTCATCATAACGCGTGTCACTAAGTTTCTTTTGGCCCAACCAAAGAATATAGAAAGGAGAAGTCCAGCTTTTCGAACTAAGGAGGAGAAGTGCTCAGTGCGGTACGCTATTCCAGAAAAACAACCTACAGGGTGAGTAACATACTCAAATTCAGCAAAGTATTATTTGAACTAAGATCCAGCGCATGCGCATTAGAAGCAAAGTAACAGTTAGGCTACGCGCAAGGAGCTTTGATTCAAGCAATAAAAACTTGTAAATTACAAATTGTTTTTGGTCGCCTTCTCCTTTTTACATGGTGGACGCTACAAGACGGAGGCTCGGACGGTGTGCAGACCATCCGTAGGGTCAGCAGGAATTAGAAAACAGAAAGCCTTACGTTTCAATTTTTTATTGTGAAATATAATATTTCTTTCAATTTGTTTTTGTGGAATATGTAATTTCATCGATGAACGAAAAACTTGTGTGGTACGTCGTCTGTGAACCGATTGTTGGACAACTTACCATGAATGGTTGGGCACGTTGCTTTCTGCCAACCGCCATTTTATTCTTTCTTTTATGTCAAAATGTGTTAGCAGATTCAGTTAAAATGAATGATATAAATGCATTCTCAAAGAAATATCTTAATTAATACTACAGTACTGTTTATCAATAGTGCAAAAATACAGAGCAAACCAACAAGAGAAAGCTTTTCTTCTTCACTTCAACTCTTCCTTAACCCCAGTACAGGTAAGGAGGAGAAGAGGGTGCAAACTCGTTTCAAGAACCTCTACTATTGTGTCCCTAAATGTTGGTTTCTTCTTTATACACGGGGACCTCACACCTCATCTAGCCTTGAGAGACTGGTTTACATTATGCCAATGGAAGCTAGACTTCTTCCCCTAAGTATATTCTTTGACCCAACTGCGCCTTCTTGCAGCATTTAAAAGAAACAGTTTATTCAGTAGATATAAGTAGATTAGTTCCATAATATTCAATAGAATAGTTGCCACATTACGGTACATAAAGTAGTGTCTCGGTCAAATTTTTTTTACTACTTTACGATCCTATTTGTAGCATAAATGAATTATTGTTTTAAAGTTGTTTTTTGTTGTTTGCTGTTTGTTTTTTGTTGTTTAAAATTTTTTTTCATGATTTATTGTTTTAAAGTTGAGTTTTTATGCTTCATTTCAATCAGAGTTATTGAATTAAGATTTGATTGTGTGAATTTATGTTAGTGATCCAAAATTTTTATATTTTGTGCATTTATGTAGAAACATAAAATTTCTAACACTTAGAAAAATGAAAGTTTCTTACATTTTAGTTTTATAGTACGTAAAAAATATTTCCTTCATATTTTTATTTACTAATGTTTATTTCTAACTCTCATGCAATAAATTCTATCATAAACAGAGAAAATAAAAATAAGCAAATCTACATAAAGGATACTTTTCGCAATTTATTCTTCAATTTAAAAGGAGGAATGTTACATGTCATTCATAAAAATATGTATTTTATTCTACAGTGATATAAATTTAATAATTAGATAAAAGGTGAGAAGTTAAAATATTTAAAATAAATCGACATTTACTTTGCAAAATATATTTTTTGTCCTCATTAACAAACGTTATCCTTAACAGCATTGAAGTATCTCATAAAACTAAAATAAAATAAATGATCAAACGTTTATAAGGAACTTTAAAAGTTCAATTAAAAATACTAAGAGACAACAATAAACTCATAAATTTATTAATCGAACAAATAGTTAATCTTTCGGCGTAGCTTTGAGCCAAAACTGTTTGTGCCAGACTGTTGACATTTGACGCGCATCGATAAAAAAAAATCGCATCATCTTTCTATATGTCTAGAGTATATCAGCATTTGTTTTCGAGATCATTTATTTTTAATTTTGTAAGCAAAATCAGAGCTTTGTATTTTTATTTATTTCAAAGCTCAGGAAAATAACGATGCCTTTCTTAAAGTACACAGCGCTCCCCAGCGGCAGCAAGCTTAACTACTTGTTGAACCATAAAGTAATGGTTTTTTTTTAATATATTTACTTAATTTATGAAATTCTCTTTGATTTGGTTATTTATTTTTCGATTTTTTTTATTATTATTATTCATTTAAAAAAATTTCATGATGTCAAATGTTTATGAAGACAAAGTACATTTTTTAGCACTTAAAGTAGTCAATTTGATTTTCTAAAGTTAATTACGATTCTCTATTTTTCTTGTACGATTGTATTTCCAAGTTGATTATAATAACATACTTGGCGTGCCCCATTAATAATTATGAACTAACGGAAGATTATATACGGATAAATATTATTCCTTATTACATAAATACTTTTTGATAAATTATCAATGCAGATTTCTCATTTCTCTACTTATAGTAGTATTTATCACATAACAGAACTAAATAAAAACAAAATAAACAAAGGTAAATTAAACTATACCCTTTCATGTGACTAGAATAGGTATCCCCACTCTCCACGCTTTTCTCCTCCATTACCATAGTTTCTCTAGCCATAGTCAACATCTCTTTGACGCGCCCTTATTAGGATATTAGTTCATGATGTGGAATCTTAGTAGGGCAGAGATAAATTTGCCATTGGGATGACTTTCGCATTTATGTTAGAGGAAGAGGAAAACCACAAAATTGCCATTGGTTAGCCAACCTAACGAATTTAACCCATGATTTGTTTATCACAATTGAACTAATTTTAAGAAGTTTTTAAAAATCTTCCTAAATTTTATTAAAAATTTTATTCCAAAATTTTAAGCGAAAATGTATTGAATTTGTCTTTTTTATTTAAGGCTGCTTAAAAATAGGGAATTAGCAGCGTAGAATTTTCTTTTATATTTACCCAGTATCCTAAAAAAAAAAAAATCAAAATGGATGTCTTGTAGTCCTTCTATGACGGCATAGCTTCGCAGATTAGTGTAAAAGTAAATCAATGCATTCGCATCATCGAGGAAGTTATAAACACCTCTTATTGTAGTGCCATCTGCTGATAATATAGAGAACCTCCGTCGGGAATATGGCGATTTTACTTTAATGTGTAGTTACTGGCCATTATACTTGGAGACTTAAGTTTGTGTAAACTTGATGAAGAGCGATCTAGTTCAGCCTTGATGCATATTAGAACATAATCGTAACTGTCACTGCTAGCGACGTAGTTTGTTTAGCCTTGTCTACAAATTCCAAATAGTTTTTATTTTTTTATTTTTTTTGACAATTCAAACTTGTTTTTAGTTTAACCTTTAACTCAATGATAATTTTGTTTCTTTAGGTTATTCCGTCCGAAAAGAAAACGCCGTCCTGATGGTTTATTTAAAAAGATGACCTTCAAAATGCCTATAGTGTCTAAGGACGAAATGGCTCTACGTTTTCATCAGAACTGGCGAGAACAGAACCCGGATGATTTTGTCGACGACAACGGAGGTGTCGACGATTGTCTTACTAACCTTAATTGGTTGCAAAATCTGAACATCATGACAAAAATCGGGGCACCGACCCCCGAGACACCACCAGCCAGCCCTGTGCCCTCTCCGGACTCTTTCCTATCGTCTAAGACATCTCTATGTTGTGGAGAAAGGAATTTAGTAAATAAATCAAAGAACAATTTCTGCAACAAACCTGTTGTAGAGGATGTGGACTATAAGACGAATGGAACAGTAAAACCACCTTACTCTTATGCAACTTTAATATGCATGGCCATGAAGGCCAACAAGAACAAAATGACTCTCTCAGCCATTTATAAATGGATAAAAGAGAATTTTATGTATTATAGGAATGCTGACCCTAGTTGGCAGGTAAATTTTTTTACTTTATAACCAATTCTTAGTACTTTTGAATGTTACTAAAATGTAATTGATAAAATTAAACTTGTGGTACAATTTTAATTAACTATAGGCGAGTTGTAAAATGCACCCTATTGTGTATAAATTATGTGAAATGATCTTGGAGATAAATTAGAAAATTCTGAACAAAATATATAGTTTCTGCAGACCACATACATAATAATTTTAGGTACCATTTCGTCTTAGGGAGCCGTAAAAATTTAAAAAACTATTGGCGCAAATCGTACTAGTTAATCGTAAATGTACAAGTGTTGAGGCATATCGTACAACATCACTCATAGCGTCGACCATCTTGGCGGTAATCCAAATAGCATCTCGAGAAATGTGAAAACATTATTTTCCTTCAATTTTAGATTCCAATGAATTAATAAGTCAAGATAAAGGGTCTAGAACACAGAATTCCTTTATTGATTGTGATAATTTTTTTTACAATCAAACGATTTCATTATTTTCACATTCGATAACTTTTTTGTAACCCAACTAAGGAAAACCAATTTTGTTAAGCATTTTTATTAAAAAAAATGAATAAATTACTTAATCATATATATAAAAAATATGTATATATATATATCTAACAGTCTGTAGTGTTTTCGCTCCCCCCCCCCCGGTCTTTCAATGTGAAGGGCAAAAGCTTTTGAAACCGTGTTCCGCTTCTCCTTCGTGTGCCGTAGGGAAAAATGTGGGGTGAAACGTCGGTGTTTTCAAGTCTAATATTATTCCTTTTATAGTAAAATCTTATGACTCAAAAGAATAAAGGGTACTAGTTAATAGAAAAAGTTGATTGATATTCGAATATCTCTAAGAAATAAAGTACCTGCTCTAAGTGAAAAGGCTTCAAATATTCTCATTCCTTTTGCTACTTCATACTAAGCTGGGTTTTCAACAGTTGCTGTTCTAAAGAGCAGCTGTCACCAAACGATGGTTCGTGGACCACTGGGTTGGAGGAATACGAAAGAATTCTTTACATCTACGAAATAATTTTCAGCAAGCAAAGATTTTTCGTTTGGTAGTGTCGGTCAAATTTACCCTCACCCTTCTCACTTGTGTGAATTTAGATCACATTGTATTAATTTTAGAACTGTTGTTGAGAAACTGACCCAATTCTAAGTTTACGATTTCCAATGTTCAACTCCACATCCGTGTAATTTTGAACTCAATTCTGAAGACAAGGGAACTCCCGGATGAAGTACTGAGACAAACTAGCCATCGCGAGATTTTTTTTTATGGAACTACCCCGCACTTGCGTTACATGGGCAGGAAAACCATGAAAAGCTCCAACGGTTTGCCCGACGGCAAGGAGGTTCTACCCCATGATCCTTCAACCACTGAGAATTTACGTCAACACTGTTGTCGGAAGCAGAATTCTTGTCAACCAGCAACCGCTGGGACTCAAGCCTGCTAACCTCATTTAAAAACTCTCTATCCCCTAAGCCACCGCGACTCTATTTGTGGTATTTTATTTTATAACTGACTCGGAACAGCCGACCCGATTCAGAGTTTACAACTTCTCAGTTCACGACTTCCAAGTTACAATTCAACTCTGTTGCCTCATAATAGCTACCTCCCACGGTTAGCCTCAGAGCAAGGGGACTCTAACCTATGATCCGCTTACCACTGAGGATATTTCACGTCAACACTGTGGCCGGTGTAAGCCGGATGTGGAATTCGTATCGACCAGCCATTGCCGGGATCGAACCCCGGTTCACCTCATTGGAAGGCGAACACTCTGACTCCTAAAGGCCTGGTTTCTTAGCACAGGGCGCCGTCAGCTGGAAATCAGCGCTAACCTCTGATTGGTCCATTTGTGAGTTTGATAGTATACGTCATCGAGCGCTCATCTTGAACTGCAATTGCCGTCCAACTCAAATGCAGTTGGATTACAACGTGACGTTAACCACAGAAGCAATGGCGGACAACATCCAACAGCACTTTGAAATCAGCCAAGATTTTGATTTTGACATTAAACATAGCTTCTTCATTAAACATAGCACTCTTCATTTAGCTCAGCTATAATGTGTTTTTTCTTGGACAAAGTCATTATTTGTTCTCTAAAACACTGGTCGACAATAACAAAATCAATACAAATTCAAAATAAATATTTGTTTACGTTATTAACGCATGCGCAATGAGAGATAATGTCTGCGTTGGACCGACTGCTCACGCTGAGCTAACAAAAAAGTATTTTTTTGGCGTCAGATCTACGTCAACTTTCCGCTGACGCCCAGATAAGGCGCTAGTTCTAAGAAACCAGGCCTTGAGCTAACAAACCAGTATTTTGTTGGCGTCAGCGTGACGTTGACGTCCCGCTGACGCCCAGATAAGGCGCTTGTCCTAAGAAACCGGACCTTAAGCCGTCGCGGCTCATTATTTAATCATTATCATCTATTTGACTTTTCTATCTTATCCTTGATCACCTTAATAATAAATTTAATTTTATAGAAAACATAAAGTTTGTACAGTTCGCCTCCCCCCTTCCGAAAAAAAAAAAAAAGAAGAAGAACAGATTACTACCCTGAATAGCTTTTGATCTAAAGAATCGATCTTCACTTTCTAAAACTCAACCTTAATGAGGGAGTGACCTTAAATGTGTTAATTAATTAGTGCAGAAAATATTTCAAGTTACGAAATCAGACACAAAAATGTATTTTATCTGAATAAACATACCTTTTTTTTCGACGGATTCGGATTTCTGACTCCCAAAATATAGGGGATAGTCGCAATCTGGAAATTATGGTCCTAATAGTTTGATCAGGAAAGCGGCCCAAATTTGGACCCCTAGATAATTTTACTTTTTGCGTATTTCGCCATATCTCAAGAACTTTTTACACGAATCGAAAAACTTTAGCACATAATTATGAAACTCGTTTATCCAAACATAATTCTATGCAAAAAATAAGTTTCAGAAAATATTTATTATTCTTTATTATTTCATTTAATATTAGTTGAAAAAAATTTGAATTGTAAGGTATACAATTTTTTACATCATTTTAAAGTATCTAATTTCACATGGCAAAATACAAAATTTGAACAAAATCGGTTGAATAGTTCCTGAGAAATCGAATTTTAAATGTACAACTTTCTTTTCGGCTAAGGCGCCATAAGTGATTAAACTTTTTTCGGCGGGATTTCGATTTTGCAAATAATTAGGTATATAAAAATGATGTGAAATAAAGTATATAAAACGATGCAAAATAAAGTACATAAAAACAATTAAGAAACTATTAAACAATAAAAGACTACTTTATTGTGAAAATATTTAATAAGATGTTAATGAAATTTAGTTTTATTTATATACGCAGTCTTAAATTAGATTTCATATCTGACAGTTGAATTCGCACTTCTGGAACTGTATCTAATCTAATTTTATTTTATTTATTTATTATTTTGTTTTAAATACATAAGCTTAAACTAAAATGAATTATACGAATTATGGTTTTCGTGGAAATAAAAGCTAAAAAAAGGGCTGCAAACGCTTGAAAACGGTTACCAGGAAAACATATTTATTTATTAATAAATTTAGCTATTTTATTTTGTGTCAAAAAGCAAGATAAAAAATACTAAATGCTTGTCCTTTTCATAATTTATTCAAGACATTGATATTGGAAAAATAATAATTTTAAAAAACTCTATTATTTTTCATTGGTATTTCACTTTAATTTTATAAAGAGAACCGAAATGTTAAATAAGATTATTAATAGATTTATTTATAAATACTGAATTCAAAAATCATTACTGTGTGGTAAAAACAAGCCCTAACTTCACGGTCAATCGTTACCATTTCACGGAACCCTAGGGTTCTGCGGAGCACCAATAGGAAACAGAGGTGCTAATGCACAATAGAAAAACGACTAGTTATTCACTAACAGTTGCAAATCAAGAAACATCTATAAAACATTCCATGGGGGAAAAAATCCAAGGCTTCCGTATTTCATCATCTGGATGAGAAATTTATTTGGCGAGCTCCCAAAAAAACCAAAATGTTCAGGTAGGGGGCGTGACAGAGCACGTGACACAGCAGCCCATTTTTCATCATGAGATAGAAAAGAGAAAATGTTTTTTTTTTCGGGGGGAAGGGGGTAGAGAAAAACTAAATCGATTTTTTTTTTTTTTACCAGCAGTTGCACCCCCTTCAGTCAACAAAATGCCATGAATTGATTGTTCCCACTCATTTTGTATTGATTTTGAGGCTTTTAATGCTTCTACAAAAAAAACTATGCATATATAAAGTGCGGCACAATTCATATTGATTTGGAAATAGTTCTTTTTCGCTTTTTTTTATTTTTTATTTTACCTTGTGGCTTAGATTTTATACCTCTATGGACATGATCCAAGGTCTTTCCCGCTTCTTTCTTTCTGTTTTCCTTTCTTTCTTTTTTTCCCCAGCCATTCATCTCTCTGTGTGAAGGAAGCGACTGAATCGGATTTCGTAGCTTAAGAATCAAGAAAATTAAAAATAGAACAAAATAAATTAAGTTCACTAGAATCAGACTAAATTCACTAAAATCAAGAGGAAAAAGATATTTGAAAAAATAAGCTTAATATTGAAAGCGATTAATTGATTATTATGATAGTTTTCATTTTATGACCGCGGTTGAACAGCCGACCCAATTTTAAAGTTTACTTCTACCAATGTTCGACTCCGTAGCCTTGTAGTTTTGAACCTAATCCAAGAGACAATGAATCAAGTATTGGGAGAAATTTGCCTTGGTGGAGGACCTTTTGATGGAACTAACCCAAATTTGCACCTTTATTCACCTCATTGGGATGCTAGCGCTCTATCCCCTGAGTCACCACAGCTCTCATTGTGATCCTTAATGTTATATTACATTAACGGTCAAGCCCTGGGTTATGGCGTCTGTTAGGGTTCGTTGGTAAAATGTGACTGGGACTGCCTTGGCCTATAGTAAGCTTTAGTGCATCTGAAGAAGAAGGTCGTGTTATATTACTTTTCCAACTTAGCAAAAAAAAGTTTTTGTAAAAATAATTAAAACAGATTCAAACAAGTTTTATGGTAAAAACTCATTTTAACGGCTTAAACGTCTAAGTAAAATTTTAAAAATGTCACTATTTTAAAATGATAACGGCTGGTAACTCAAAAGCTGTATTGTTAGCAATTATGCTGGATAACCAAGAGGTTCGTATACGCTTTATTTCTTTAAAATTTTAAAATTCTATATGACTGGCTCTGAAATTATATAATTTTAATATGNTATGATTTAAACATTTATTAAAGTAATAGTACATTGTGTAACAATAGTTTTATGAAAAACATATTAATCTTGAAATTTAAATACCTTAATATTTATTAAATAATAAGTAATTATAAATAAGTAGAAATAATAAGTAAATTAACTACAGATTTATTGCTTCTTAACCAATGAGATGAGTGTACCTGGTGTTTTTTTTGCAAGGTTCGCTATATTGGGTTCAAAATTGGTCAATTTTAATCGGAAATCCCCTCGTAACTCCACATTTAATTTATTTCTGTACTTAGTTAAGATTGAATTTACGTGACTGAAACCGGCTTCAACCATAAAGGAACTTGGAAAAGCTAGCATTAAAAGGCTGAGCTATTTCATAAAGTTCTACATATTTTTGCATTATATTATTTGTTCGAAATTTACTTATTGTTAAATTTTTTAAAAGCGTCTTTGCTTCAAGATCCGATAATAATTCAGCAAACTCATCTTGCAGGTTGATGTTCACGTTTTTGATGATGCGTTTATTAATTTATGTTCTATAAAGAAACTGATATTAAGTCAATTATAAAAAAAATTCACAAATTTTACACACTCAATTAGATACGTGTGATTTACGTATTAAGAACTGTTTTTTCTTTGACCCCCAATCGACCCTTCCGATTCGGATCGACCCCCTGGCTCAGATCAACCCCCACTTTTGTTAAATAGACCCCTGGGGGTCTATATAGACCACTTTGGCGACCTCTGACCTATAATCGTGTTATATTACTTTCCCAACTTAGAAAAATTATTTTTTATAAAAATAATTAAATTAGATTCAAACAAGTTTTACGGTAAAAACTCATTTTAACAGCTTAAACGTCTAGGTTAAATTTTAAAAATGTTTCTGTTATAAAAAGATAACGGCTGGTAACTCAAAAACTATAATGTTAGTAATTATGCTGGATAACCAAGAGGTTCGTATACGCTTAATTTCTTTAAAATTTTAAAATTCTATGGCACTGAAATTATATAATTTTAATATGACAATTATATAATACTTAATTATGATAATTATACAATGTTTAATTATGTTCTGTTGTGTTTAGTTATGTTGTTAATTATGTTATGTTGCGTTGTGTGTATACCATGTTTAGTACAGTGTGAGTATTCAATTACTTTTTCTTATTTTTTTTTACGTAAAAGAGTTCTTCAGATTAATAAAAATAGGTGCGCTTTCTCGTCAGAAAATTTATCAAAACAATATCTTTACTTTTAAAGTTTTTTAGAGGCCGAAAAAAAATAAGAGCAATGTAATATAAAGTAAAATATACAAATTCTTCCTTCATATATTCTTGTTAAGAATTATGATTGAAATTATTTATCGTATTGTGTATAAATTAGAGTCATACGGCATTTTTTGAATCATAAATTTCCACGGTATAGTGTTTTCGTATTGTTATTTTAAATTTCTATCTATTTAGATTAATTTTGCATTTTTATAAGAATATAAACTTACGAGTAGTTACGAAATAATTATTTGTAATCCTTTCTAAAATGGCTATAGAGATTTCAAACATACAGTGCCGCATACTGCTCTACTATTTATTGGCAACGGAGTAATAGCGCATATACACGAGTTATGGGAAATTATGGGAATTTTTCTTTCCAAACTAACGCTTTGTAAATCTTTCCTTTTTAGCAATCTATATTATATAAAACGCTAATACGTATGTATCAATAAAACCGATTATATTTCTTTTCTCGAGTTGGCAACAGTTTTCATTTTTAATTGATANATAAGAGCAGTGTAATATAAAGTAAAATATACAAATTCTTCCTTCATATATTCTTGTTAAGAATTATGATTGAAATTATTTATCGTATTGTGTATAAATTAGAGTCATACGGAATTTTTTGAATCATAAATTTCCACGGTATAGTGTTTTCATATTATTATTTTAAATTTCTATCTATTTAGATTAATTTTGCATTTTTATAAGAATATAAACTTACGAGTAGTTACGAAATAATTATTTGTAATCCTTTCTAAAATGGCTATAGAAATTTTAAACATACAGTGCCGCATACTGCTCTACCATTTATTGGCAACGGAGTAATAGCGCATATACACGAGTTGGACAAAATTATGGGAATTTTTTTCTTCCAAACTAACTCTTTGTAAATCTTTCCTTTTTAGCCATACATGTAATATTTTACTAAACTGTTTGCACGTTTTGAAAGACCATGCTTGAAGCTTTTTAGAAATTATTCAATATTTACCCTCGTAAAATTTGAATCGACCAAAATGTGGAGAGGAAGTTGATTACTTCTTCCTAGTTTTAATACCAGCAATTTTGAAATCATGCAATAGGATTGCAATATTCATGGTGGAATAATTTTTTAATTATAGTGGTATTGAAAAAGGAGTGAAGCTTGTAATTTATTCACTGCTCTTTTTGATCACTGCATAGATAAAAACAGTGGCCGGAGGTCGCACACTACAAGTAGTGAAACTAGTGTAGTCGCTACTTTTTTCGTAGTTTGCAGTGAAGTGTGCTATTTCTTTAAAAGGAAATTAGTGTAGTGAGTAGTGAGGGAAAAAAAAAAAAAAAAANGCTCTAACTCAACTAATTTTTCTGATTTGATGAGTCTTGTAGTTTGCAGTGAAGTGTGCTACTTCCTTAAAAGGAAATTAGTGTAGTGAGTAGTGCGAAACAAAAACAGAAAAAAAGCAGTATTTGTAGCGATTCCTGGTAACTACTTATAACGTAGTTTAGTAAAGAAACACGGCTCTAACTCAACTAATTTTTCTGATTTGATGAGTCTTGTAGTTTGCAGTGAAGTGTGCTACTTCTTTAAAAAAAATTAGTGTAGTGAGTAGAGCGAAAAAAAAAAACAGTATTTGTAGCGATTTCTGGTAACTACTTATAACGTAGTTTAGTAAAGAATCACGGCTCTAACTCACCTAATTTTTCTGATTTGATGAGTTTTGTAGTTTGCAGTGAAGTGTGCTACTTCCTTAAAAGGAAATCAGTGTAGTGAGTAGTGCGAAACAAAACAAAAAAAAAACAGTATTTGTAGCGATTCTACTTATAACGTAGTTTAGTAAGGAAACTCGGCTCTAACTCAACTAATTTTTCTGATTTGATGAGTTCAAATTTTCGCGGGTCCATCAATGGATGCAATGAAAATGACCCTGAGACCGAGCGTTAACAAGAATTACATATTTGTTGTTGTTGTTAATTTACGTCGCGTTACAGCTGCACAATGGCGACGGTCTGGGAAACATCCCGGAGGATGATCCGAAGACATGCGATCACAATTTTGATCCTCTGCGGAGGGGATGGCACCCTGCCTTGGTAGTCCGACGACCTGCGCGCGAAGTCGAGCACTTTACGGTAGCACAGTTTAACGAGGACCAATACCGCACACCCTCGGTCCCTACGCAGACTGATCCAAATGGTCACCCACCCGCACACTGACCGTAGCCAGTGATGCTTGACTTCGGTGATTTGCTGGGAACCGTGTCTTAACGATCAGTCCGCTGCGGGACATATTTAGAAACATATTTACATATTTAGAAACACTTTTAACTAATATTTAAACTAGCCATTACGAAAAATAAATAATTACTTCGGTCATACTTTCACTTACAAATGTACACTCGTGAAACGTTAATGTTATTTCTAAGGAAGGACCATAATTTGCTAGCTTATAGCTCCTGCTAGCTTATAGCTCTCATTAAAAAAGGAAGTTTTTTGCATGCTCTTTAATATTAATTATTTTTTATTCGTTACGTCAGATTAACTTGATCAGTATGAACATGATAGCATTGGTAGATTACGTCAACAGTTTAGCATTTCTAGAATTATTCGAAACCAATTGTTTATAGTTATGCTCCTAAAACGTGAATTCATAAAACTAAATAATTTAAAGTCAACAGTAATTTATATTTTTTATTTTTGTAACCGTCGTTGGAGTAAATAATTTATTTTATCGGGTTGAACTGCTAAAAACTCGTTTCGCTTAATCTAAAAACGTAAGGCCACCAGAAAGGACAAAATAGGATCATAAATTTTAAAATTGGATTTATTTTAGCTATTAATTGTGTTGGTACATGTCTTTCCGTTTTGTGCAGGATTTCGTAACGCATTTCAGTAACTGATATTGATTGCTTACTTTTTACACCCTGCGCGAAAAACGGGTATTCAGCTAGTTCTTTTCAAAATATTTTGCTTGGCTCAAATATTTAATCTTTTAAAAAATCTTATTTCGTAATGAAATTAATTATAGGTTCAAGCTTCTGTAGTCGTGAATTCGTTCGTCAATTGATAAGTTTAACGTTCCGTATTCGTCAATTGAATGCTGAATTCTAAGTAAAAGAGACTATAAATTTAAGTTTCCGTAGTAGTTAATTGAATCCTAATTCCATAGTAAATGCAGCTATAGATTTAAGGTTCCGTAGTCATCAACTGAATGCCAGACGTTCCCCTGGCCCCTTCTCTGCAGACCACGTCTTACAGCAAGAAAGTTCAATTCAACATTGAATCAGAAAAAACACAATGGCCATTATACATAATGAAATTGAACACTTTATAGTTGTATGATTTTTATTGTTGCTCCTAATCCAAGATATTAACATCTAACCTTATTTTTTTCTCCGAAACTACCGTATAATAAGCAAAATTATTGAATCAAAATGCTCAATACCTTATAAGACTTGAGTTCCCTTACTAGAGACAGACATGAGAACCAAATTGTCGTGATTTGGAAAATTTAAAAAATAATAATAAATAAATAAATAATATCAAAATACAGTGTAAAATGAGCATATTTTTTAAAAATTCTTAAATTGCAGAGGTACTTTGGGACTTACTGGAGAGTTAAGAGTGGCCATCTTGCTGCACTGTTCGAATTTTCATTCTATAATTTAGGTAGAATGACCGGCAGCAATCAGTCCATCCTATTAACAATAAAGTTTATGGTTAAGAACATTTCTTACCTTTACGGTTTTGAAACCGCTTACAACTAATACGGTTAAAAAAAAATTTTAAAAAATTAAACGGTTCTGTAGTTATTTACAACTGGCATTGTTTCTGAATCATAAAAATGAAACTTAAGCGGATATTGGAACCCTGTGGGTGTTGCGCCATTAATGCGGGAATGGTAATTTCGTATTCCAACAGTCCAACGTCACCGATTGAAGAGTTCAGGACACTGGGAACACTTCATGGACACTTCACGAAACACTTCATAGACACATGGAACGCTTCATGAAAGAAATAGCGTAGAATCAACGATAGGTTCGTACCCCTGTTCAGCAGATCATGAGACTGGACAATCAGCCCTCTCAGCTACAGTATTTACCCAGTTGCACGGATCAAAATGGCTTTATAAAGTGGGCCTTGTTGGTGCAAACAATTTCTGGTTGCTTAACCGTATAAGGAAATGTTTTTCTCACACTTAACAGTTTAAATATAATTTTTAATGTTTATTTGACTATTAAAACTAAATAACCTTTTAATAACCAATTTTACTATTTTCGCCGAGTGTAAACAGTGCCGAGTGTTCGAACAGTGTAAAACATATGGAGACCTCTTCAGTAAACCATCTATGCCCTAGTTTCTGTTTTCCATTAATGGCTCAAAACTCGTCTTTTGTATCGGACTTGAAATGAAATCACGATAAATCTGCACCAAAGAAATTTTGATTGTTTATACAAATTAGTCTTGATCTGCTATTTCAAAATTATTTTCTATTACAAATACATATCTACGACAGTTAATGATAATTATTTAAATCTGCAGAAATATTCTATGCTTGGAGTTTAGTAGTAATCGAACATCTATTTCTGTCAAATAAAGATCGATTTCAGCTTTGCAACTCAATAAATATCACTTTATATGGGACGTCATCCCCCAAACTATTAGTTAAACACTCATAAATACCAAATAGTAGGGATGTTATTTTTAAATTTAGATCTGGATCGCGTGTGAAATTCGAATATTCTCGAACATTAACCTCGAAAAGTATTTAAATTCATGGTTGTCAGTCGAAATCTTAACGGGTACTTCTCCGTCGATTTATAAGAGATGCAGAGCCCCTTTAAATCAGCCGGACTGGGTTTTTGAACCCACCAATATTCGGTGAATGGGAAAAAGAGGAACTCCGCCCACCCTCTTTACTGGACGCGGTCCAGTGGCCGAAAGGTCGATGGCCATTTGGCATTTAAAGAGGCACAACTTTACTTCAAGGACACTCTCCTTTCCGCATTCTAATGGAATTTTAATTAATTGTTCCAATCTAGTCCATTGTTCTTCGTTTTTACTGTATTACTTAGGGTTGTTTTTCCTCATGGGATAAACTCTACTTTTTATAAATATTATAAGAAATTTAATAAATTTAATTTTTAAACTTATTTCACACCCTCCAAATGCTACAAAATTAACGTAGCAGCTGATTTTTGCCTGAGGCAGATATGCTCTGGACAGCGGATAAATATTTTCGAATATATGGTAGTCTTTTAGTGTATGATTCTTGGCTTTGTAAATTTGATTTTTATAGGATTTTTACTCACCACTATTTTTAAATAATTCAAAAAATTATGTAATGCGCCACTTAGCTTTCCTCCTTTTTTTCTTTCCTCCAAGCCCTGAGCATGTACCTAGGTTATGAAAACCCTTAACCATATAGCCCAGGACTTGGCCGCTGGTCCAGCTCCACTCCAGCCTAAATAACATACAAATTAAAAAATTTAAAACTTTAAAAAAAAAAATAGATTTTACTGAAAGTGTGGAATTTAGGAAGAAATAAGACCAAAAAAAATATTATACATGTAAAATGGGAAGTTATTAAAATTTTAATAGATAGTCATTATCCGCTAAGAAGTTCATAACTGTTATTAATCTTTTGTTTAAGGTATTGTTTGTAATAAAAGTTTTCTGCCAAATTTCTAAATTTGTTGGGCTAGGTTGACGACTGTGCCAGGAGACAGTGTAGGAACAACTAGTGAGATAATGTTCAGGCGAACCTTGTTGGCCGCAGGTGCAAAGATCAGTATCTGTTATATGCAGGTAATTAAAGAATGTTGGGAATGGTCCATGACCCGTCAAGAACCAGATGACTTGTTTTGGAGGAATTGTTTTAAAAAAAGTAACATTGTTAATAATTTTGAATAGACGTCTGCCTCTGNTCTGCAGAGGGGATGGCACCCCCGCTTCGGTAGCCCGACGACCTGCGCGCGAAGTCGAGCACATTAACGAGGACCAATACCGCACACCCTCGGTCCCTACTCAGACTGATCCAAGTGGTCACCCACCCGCACACTGACCGCAGCCAGTGATGCTTGACTTTGGTGATCTGCTGGGAACCGTGTCTTAACGATCAGTCCACTGCGGGACCAAAAAATTATGTAATACGCCACTTAGCTACAGTTCAACCTTGGGAGCTTCCCTGTCCGAGCGATATCGCCGCCAAATGCTGTGCAAAGCGTGGAGGTAGCGGGTTCGAATCCCGCCGTAAACCTTGATGTATTCTTCGTTATGTCTTTCTGAATTGTTTCATCTGTCCTTCTATTTCACAATGGTTTATAAGCCTAAAAACTGAGCACACAAGCTTACAAATGTATGTAATTTCAATAAAACGATTCAGTTCAACCGTGTTGAGACTTTAAAAAGCTCATATAATTAACCGAAAATCTACAAATTTCAGTTCGCAGTTCTCGACTATTTTTTGAAATATTTAATCGTATCCGGAGTAACTGGCATCTCAACTGTGGTATCAAAGGTTGAGCTTTGAGATGGGACTACCACTTCTTATAAATAGTTTAAAAATCTAAGTTAAATTAATTGAGGATATTAATTAATAATAGTTCAAAACTAATGAATTTTTCTTATATACTAGTTAATATGTGTTATATACTAGTGAATTAGTATTTAATATTTATAGTGGATTTATTTATAGTGGAACTGTTATAAATATTAAATACCAATTCACTTGTATACAAGACATGTTAACTTGATTCTATCAAGAGGTACCTTTTGATAGATGAAGATTAACATAGTCTAAAATTAAATCCCCTCAAATCCATATATATCTTAGAACTACCAACTGAAGTGATAGTGAAATTTATATTCTGATAGTTTATTCTTGATACAATAAGTTTAATATTAACCATTTATCTAATTAGTTTAGTAATAAAATGCCTGAAAACAGTGAAGAAGAAATTTCTCTGCATTGTTACAAGTTTTTCACTTTACCTAATTCGGGTGGGGAAATTTTAAATATTAAATTAGTTTGGATTGGAATTTTTTTTTCAAAATGATTTTTAAGTTTAGTTTAATTTATGTCTGCATGTAAAAGTTTATAAAAAAATGTCGAGGTTTATATGCATACATACACACTTTGAAAAAAAACATTTAACTTTAACGTATGGCATCATAAACTGATGTGTGGAATCGAATACTTTCCACCATTCCCTACTCAACAGAGAAGTAGAGAAACTTAATATTCACTCGAGTGAGTTTTAAAAACTCCTGGTTAGGAATATATTATTAAATTGCATAAAAATTGCAGCTTGTAGCAGCGACGCGGAAATATCTAAGATCCGATCAAAAATTTCATGTAACATTAAAAAACGTTGTCTCTCAGTGTTTGCGGTTATAGATGCTGACACAATTTTAAACTGTTCTGCGGACAGTATAATTGCAATTTCACTACTATCAGAAAAATGATTTTTTTAAAAAAGTTGTTGAAAGAAAAAAGTTTCTTTAAAAAGTCCAAAAGCGTTGGTAGCTAAGCAGTTGAATACTATTTCTGCAAAATATTTTGCAGGCTCTTCAATGGTTTTTTGAAATATGGTAGAAATTTAAAATAGAAATTTTTTGCAAGCAATTTTTTACAATATCAATAGATTATTTGGTCATTTATATACATGTTTAAAATATTTATGGATGATGGTTTTTAAAAATTCCTTTAAATCAAGCATATTAGGGTCGTGTTGGCTCAGGGGATAGAGTGCTCGCCTTCTAATGAGGTGAATCAGGTTCGAATCTCAGCTATAGCTGGTCGATACGAATTCCGCACCCGGCTCACACCAACCACAGTGCTCACGTAAAATATCTTCAGTGGTAGACGGATTATGGGTTAGAGTCCCCATTACCGCTAGGTTAACCGTAAGAAGTTTTTATAGTTTTCCTCTCCTTTGTAACGCAAATGTGGGTTAGTTCCATCAAAAATATCCTCCACGAAGGCAAATTTCTCCCAATACTTGATCCAGGAGTTCTCTTGTCTTCTGGATTGGGTTCAAAATTACAAGACTACGGAGTGGAACATTAATAGCTGTAAGTCCAAAATTGAGTCAGCTGTTCAACAACGTTTATTACAAAGAAAAATCAAATATTATTAAACTAATAATACAATACTAATGTTGCAACATGTTGATGATTACGACAATTATGACCCTTCATCCATCAGACAATGTTAATTAAATATGTTTTTCAATTTTGGAAGGTCTGCAGGGTTGTAGGATTTAGCACTAGGTGCGTGGGACCGCATACACGTCTTCTGGGTGATGGCTGTGTGGTTTCCGTGTCCGAGGAGTCTAGGTGCTTCGGACCACCGCAAGTGCAGGGGTTGATGTTTTACGCAATGGCCATGAAAAGCCGCAAACCAGCTTCGCGGATCGGTCGGCCACATGCGGTGACCAATTATGACCCTTTACGTTTTATTGAATTGTAAAAGAATTCTCAGCACATTTTAAACAAAAATTTCGTGTGAGGAAGCATAAACTGGAATGCTTTTATGAATCAAATAAATTTTTGTATTTCATTCATCAAGAGCATCCTTTCTATCATATTTTGAGTAATTTAAAAAGAAAAATCCTAAAAAGGTATCAGACTTTTTTGAAAGATTTCGCGAAAAATATTTTTTATTGTTACTCGTTGATAATAATGTATCAAAATACAAAATTTTCAAGACTAAAAATTATTAAAATCTCCATTGAAGTATAGGAATGTACCATTTTGACATCTTAATCGAATCTTTTGTTTATAGAAAATGTTTCGGTCATTTCAGTTTAAATTTTAAACGAAGAAGTAAACTGTATATTAATAATGTAAGACAAGAATTTATCAAAATATAAGACTAAGTTTATTTTTAAACGAAGGAAAATTATAGCGGGAGATAAAAGTAACTTTCAGTATATTATAAAATATTCATAATATTTAAATGTTTGTCAAACAAAGGGACAATAAAATGCACATAAGGTGCATTTCCGTCATAAAAAAAAAAAGTTATGACCGGGTGGCTAATTTACAAGCCAACGGCTAGCTCTCTTTTATTTAGCTTTTCCTTTTGGCAGTATTTGGTTGCTATTATAATGCTAGCTTTTATTTATTTATTTATTTGAAATTTGTTACCTGAACTAAAAAAATGACAAAAATAGAGTTTTATTATTATTATTTAAGAGAATGTCGAATATAAGAGTGCTGAATTTGAAAACCCCACTCTCCCACGCATAACAGATCCAATATCCGTGTAATGAAGAGCATACAAATTAAGCAAGTTAAGTTTACCTTAAATTTTTATTTGCTCTCGATTTAAAATTGTGGCAAAGTCTCCGTGCGTTCTTTTTAAAATGTTTCAAAACGTTGAACTTCGTCAAAATCTGTAATATGACCCGTATGTAATCTGTTTTTTAATTTTTTTTTTTTAATGGAAGAATTATAGAGTCCTTTTAATATTTTGTATACTTTATATTCTAAACTAAATGATTTTTTCCATTCAACATTCTGTTTTTTTTTCATGTTAAGTGAAATGCATAAAAATAGCTATTTTAAAGGCTCCAGTGTATTTGAAAGATAAAAAATAAAAATGTTTCAAAACGATATTTTATTCTACCGCTAAAAATTCCACAATGAATATTGTGAAAAAAATTACATTTTTATTAAAACGTACTTTTGAAATCTTTAATTGATATTGAATAATCGAAATATTGCTTAGTGAGTGCGGGAAAAAAATAATTATTTGAAAAATAATATTTAACTTCAATGAGAGTTTATTGCTAATGGGGAAGATTGATGAAAAACGAAACTAAAACTGAAATCTCTCTTTCTTCACCAGGCTTTACCTTATCAAAAAGATATATCACTGGCAACTTTTATTTTCTTTTGTTAAAAAGATAAAGCCTACATGTGATCTAGATCGTCACAATAGATTGTATATGTTACAGCGTAATCAGCGGCAGAGAAAAGAGGAGTATTTTCTACTCTGATATCAATAATAGAGAGTTTTCTGTCTTTGAAATTATGTCAGGCGTTATGAAGAATGGTTTTAGTTTTACTTGGGAAATCGAAAACTTCTCTTTTTGCCATCAAAATTCCATCTCAAGCCCACACTTCCCTGATGAAAATTTTGATCAAATTCCTTGGCAGTTGACTTTATTTCGAACAGGCTCAACACCAACGCAGGATGATACTAAATTGTATTTCATACTAAGCAAAATTGAAGGACTGAGGAAAATTGTCATTGATTTTAAAATAGAAATAATCGGACCAGGTGGTCACCTACTATTCGTTTATGAAGAAAAAAGTAAAGTTGTCAGTTCTTATTATCTAGTTAAAAGTACTGTTAAAGAACAGGATATTTTGCGAGTGAATAAAGATTTCCTGACTGTTTGTTGTCATATATCGAGTACAGAATCCAGTGTTGCGAACTCTCCAGATTGCCTTGCTCGAACTAAAATTATCGTTAATCAACTAAGCTTTCGATTGACCTGGGAACATGACGAGATAAATGCACTGCTAGACATGAAAAATAAGTCAATTATGACGAGATTTTTCTATTTTTCAGATACGATTGAATGGAGTATCACTTTTAAAAAAATGATAGAAGATGTACAAATAAGAATTAATAGACATAATAATGACTCACTGCAATGTATCGTCTGCAAAGTTAGTTTGCTAGATGTCAAAGGTAATCAAATATTCTCTATTAAGGACAAGAATATTTTTTCAAAAGACGATAACCAGTGGATAATGCCTTCCTCATTTCCAGTCTCCGAAGTAAAAGATAATCGAGATAAATGCATCAAAAATGGAAGAATGTTTATTTTGTGCGAATTATTTTGCTCTGGAGGCATAGAGTCGCAAGCAGTAATCTATGGAAACCACGAAAGAAATGTCGATAACGTCAACGATACCGATATTGGTCTACACACCTTGCAAAGTGATATTCGAAATTTATTTTCTGATAAAACATTATGCGACGTTAAGATACGAGTTGAGGATGAGATCGTACAAGCTCACAAATCAATTCTAGCCGCCCGGTCGCCAGTATTCCATGCCATGTTCCAACTTGATATGGTTGAAGCGAAAGCTGGAATTGTGGACATTCAAGATGTCGATATTGACACTTTTAAAGTGTTTATGAATTATATATATTGTGATACCGTGGACAAAATGGATTATGACGGCGCTAAAAATCTATTAATCGTTGCTGAAAAGTATGAAGTTCTTCGCCTGAAGGAAATGTGTGGATCCTTCTTGAAGTCTGAAATATCAGACAGAAATGCGTGTGAAATTGCAGCACTTGCAGACATGGTTTCCCATAAAGGTCTAAAATCTTTTGCGATAGATTTCATCGCTGATCATTCAAAGAATATTTTAATTATGCCGGAATGGGTTCCATGGATAANTGGATATTTACCAAAACGACTATGTGATTATCAACATTCACCAGTGGAAATCAGCAACCACCAATTTAGGTCATTTGCAGTAGCATATATATATATATATATATAAATTTTTTAATATTTTTACTAAAAAGAATTAAAGGAAAAATTTGAGAACCCTTACGAGTTAAAGGGCAAAATAGTTTAGTTAAGAGAAATAAATAAGAAACTTTTTTTCATGTGTAATTTGTGTTGGTGCCTTTCACAATCTCGGGGGGGGGNGGGGGGGGGGGGTGGATGAGCACGTGCTCCGTAAATCAGTTCCTGCTCCAAATATCCTTTAATGGGATGATTGTTTCAAAAGAAGCAGTTATAATAAAAAGTGCAAGCTAGCTGCTGTTTGTAAAATCTTGAAACAGTTGCGCTAGATACAAACGAACAGATTTAACTCGAGAGTAACTAACTTTATTCTTTCTAGATTGTGTTTTTTGTCTTTAACTTCTTTTCTAAATGAAATACAATGTGACGTCAATGTATGAAATATTCCAATTCAGTGCATTACTTATCTGTTCCAACTTAATTTTTAAGGAAACATGCAACTTTTTATGCGTTAGGAGGCTCCGTTTACTAATCCCCATTATTGCTTTACATTCATCATTGTTTCGCTATAAAATGTCCATGTTTTTCACGAAAAACAAATATATTTGTGTTAATTCAATATGTTGTGTCAATATACATTCAATATATTGCACAGAAAAAACTATTAATGAACCAAATTTATCAAGAAAAAACCATTTTATTAATAAAAAGTTCATAATATACTTCTAATTTCAACCTTTATTTATTGTAGTTCATAATTCATATGTCTCATCCTTTATGTTTTTTTACTCCAATTATTAAGAAAAGTATTAAGAACTAGTGGGCTGCTCCCCCTGCTCGCTAACGCTCGCCAACTCCTGAAAATTGCTACGTAATCTTATATGGTTTGCTTCGCAAACCAAACTCGCTTCGCTCGCTACTAACTTAGGTGCATTGCAAATGCACAAAATTCTAAGAATTCAAAATAATCAATCAAATCCATATAAAGACTTTTTTTTTAAAAAAAATTACATCTTTTTAGTAAATACTAAGTCATTAAAATAAATTTGAATTCAAATAAATGACATGTAATTCGTTGAACCTATTAGAAATGTGTTATAGTATAATTCGTGATATAAATGAGAAATCATCAAATAAATTTCGTAATATATAAATTCGTGAAAAAAAGCACTTTCGACAAAATACTAAAATAGAGATCTATCGACAAAGACTACTCACTTCTGCTTAGCTTAATAGTAGGAGATTGCCGCAGCTGATGCTCTCTGGTTATTTCAGTTTCCGTTTTTAAAAGCGCTATATGTTGAGCCACCTCAGCTAGATTTGGCATGTGACATTTTTAGCGGCAATCATTGGTCGATTCGCCGGGTAAGACAAATAGTAAAGTAAACAAAACAAAGCAAACGTTGCCACCGGTGGGAAAGAAATAAAGCTAAAATGTGGGAGCCACGCAAGAGAATTATATATATTAGATAATTACAAAGAGTGGTAAACCAAAAAAAAAGTTTCTAAACTTTTCCCAACGACTCGTAATCTTCGATTTAACTACCACTGAGGATGGTTATTATTAGCAGTGTGATTTTATATATACACTCGGACCTCCATTTAACGAAGTTGCTAAATCCCGATAATAAGTTCGTTATATGGAAAATTCATTAAATAAAATAAAAAAATTTGAAATACTTAAACAACACAAAACATGTTTTGAATTCATAAACACTAGACATAATTTAAATAGCAATTGATGCACCTTTATCTTGTAAACTAGTATTTACTGTTTATTTTATAAATCTTAACTATAAAAGAAATTTGCATGGAAAGCAAGAATGGAGCAAAATATGATCCAGTGTTACACTATCATGCTACATACATTTTCAATTAAGAAAAGCTAATGTATAAAATGTAATGTATTTATAATGCAATGTATTTATGCATATAATTATAACTGCATTTATTATAAAAGTAATTTTAATTATGCATTACCGCATGCGTTCTTAAGTTTAATTGCTGCGGATCAAATTCATTAATTTTGCCTGAGATTTTCGTTTGAAATGCCAACAAAAAGGAAAAGGTATTTTATTGTTTGCTCTAAAAAATAAGAGGCTTCGAAGTTCATTCCCCCATCGAAAGCGTTGACAAGTTTGAAATGTTTTGAAATATTATGGGAAATTGGTAAAGTGAATTTCACAAAAAATTTCATTAAATAGAAAATTCACTTCACTATGTGGAAGTTATTTTACAAAGAAATCTCCAAAATGTTCTTGGTTCCTCAAAAAAAAATCGCAAAATAGTGAAATTCGCAAAATGGAAGTTAGTTAAATAGAAGTCCGACTATATACATATATATAGTCGTTGGTTTTGGATCTCCGGGAAAAAATATTATATAAAATTATAGTATTAAATCAATAAAAAGATAAATAATACAAAGATTTCACTGTTATAAAAAGTTCTGATCATATTGTTTAACTAAATTTATAGTTTGTTAGATCAAATTGAAGAATACACTAGTCAACAAAATGTATTTTATATATATATATATATATATAT
>NC_092205.1:24999468-25003018 GCF_043381705.1 Parasteatoda tepidariorum | reverse complement strand
TATATATATATATATGAAGGTACTACATGTGGCAAGCTATGGGATTTGTAAGTCCATGTATAGAATAAGTCAAAACTACTTGTATATTGAGACAAAACATTTCTGGAATTTTTGTAACCATAAAAAGATATCATCGGCTTTATATGTTACCATGACCTTTTCCGTCCTGCAAAATATCTAGGAATCGCTTATTTAGATGCGGTAATGTTGCGTGTATTGTAGGATGAAGTCTATAATTACTTCGATGAAAAAGCATGTCCTGTCGATATCTTGACTTGAACAAGAAAGACGTTCCAGTAAATTGGGTAAACAGATCCGCGCATGCACCCAGCCAATTGCACATTCAGAAGAAGAAGAAAAAAATGTTTGCTGCTATCGATTAGAGATTATATTCTATGCATTATTGAACGAACTTTCTTTGTTGTCTTCATAATTATTCTATCGGAAATTGGCGCTGGTTGTTAACTCGGAAGAATCATGATTAAGCTGCGAAAGTATATAAACGAAAAATATTCTTTCTTACTCTATTTGAACTTTTCAGATTATTGCAGGAATCGTGGTAAGGTTGAATTATGCTTATTTTTTATTGTGGATGCTTGCAAGAAAGGTAGTCGAAGTGTCCATCGAGGGGTTTTTATAATATTTATTTACTCATTTTCAGATTAATAAATAATTAATAAAATTTTGCTTGAAGTAATTACTAAGTTGTAAATTATAAAAAAACCAAGATTTTTGTCTTCAAGCGACCCCTACCCGCGCCATCTAGGATTTTTGGTTAAATTTTCGAATTTCGTTTTTTTTTTCTTTTCTTATTTATCTTTTATTTATTTTGACTTAAGAAACTTTTAATTACAGAGTGTTCGATAGCTAATATTTTTCAACAGAGGGAGGAAATAAAGGGATCGTTTTATTAGATTAGAAGAAATAGAGCTCTATAATTTTTAGACTTTCTCTATGAGATTTTCCTCAACACATTAAAACAATAAAAATTTGTGGTTTTGAATCATTAATTTAAAGCTACACATTTGTCAATTTTTACATTTTTTTAAAATTTAATTTCATAATTAAAACTGATCAAAACTGTTTAAATTGATAAGAACAGGTTTTGATGATTCTTATAACGTAAATTGTACAAAAATAAGATATTTACTTTAATCTTAACCAGAAAACGTTCAATCTTCAATTCAGTACCCCTAGAGGTTTAATTTGTTATGGGAACATGGAAGACTTTGTGATCCGACAAATTCAAAGTGCACCAGTCACCATTACGGCCGGTTGGATTTGAACTCCCATCAGGAACATGAGTCCAGCTCCCTGCCAGCCAGGCTATCCCGGCCTAACTAAAAGGATGAAAAACATATTTAGAATTTTCCCTCTCTGTCTCCAGACCTTCGACAGTTGAGTTCGGAATGCTTTGCCATCACATGATGTTAGAAAACCAAAACATGAACCTACATTTTTATTTGTCCTCTTGAAGTATTTTTAAGAACGGAACTGCAGTGAAAATGATCGTTTGAATTTTGTTTAATATTTAGAACATGAAAATTCTGCTTAATTTTTATTCATGTTTTTTCTTTATTTGAAAGTAATGTGTGATTGTCATTAAATGTTTTTTTATAAAATTTGTGAATAATTTAGGTATTATATCAATATAAACACCAAGACAAAGAATTATTCACTTTTTTCATTCAAACTTGTGAAAATAGTTTATATTTGACCTAAAAAAGCGAGTATTTTTAACGATGATACATAAATAAGTATTAAAATATGTATTACACATAAAATAACGTTTTTTTTCTTCTTTTTTTGTAAATAATATACTACTTTCATAACTGCTGTGAGCCTGAAACTGTTATTCATGACTGTTTGCTCAAGTTTGGCCTATCTTCAGCCAGCGCCCTCTATACTAGTTCTGAAAATAACGCTAAACGTCAAAGATACTTTTGTGAAACTAAAAATCTTTTGCGATCTAATTATTTAATATTTAAAAAGTAATTCTAACACTGCATTATCTAGACTCATAAAAATTTGCGAAATTTGAAAAATTATTCATTGATTTTGATTATTATCAATTAGGCAAAAATATCTCACCAAATAGGCGACTTTTTAAATAAATGTAATAACTTTAGAACGAACTAATAACTTAATTTTTAATGTTCAGATAATTTCTTTCGTCAATATAGTATTTATAATTTAAAATTATAGTTTTGTCTCTAGTTATATGGCACCTAAATGTGACATTTTCATTTTCCTTGGTGAAAAAGTTTTGAAAAACACCGCTAATACGTCTTCCACTTTGAAACTTCATTATTTTGAGTATTACATTTAACTGCTTTTGCATATCTCCGTATTTAATTAATTATTTTTTAACTGTAATATGGAATGTAATAATTTATTTGCTTCCCACTATATTCTGTATCGCGCATTTGGGAAAGTAATTTTTTTTAATATAATATATAATTTTTTATAGTTATTTTTGCGGATAATTTTTTTTTTTTTATATCCGCAACCAGAATGAAATATGCACAATTATTTGCTTATATTATTTTCAAACCAGAAAAACTAACACTAGCAAAAATTCAGCATGTTTTGACTTGGCGTACACTTGGGGTTATGACACTTAGGGTACCAAGATATCAAGGTAAAGATTTTCTCGTTTACTTGTTGACAGTTAGAAGAGTGTTAAGAAATTTTTATTTATTTATTTATTTTGTGGACAAGAGACAGTTCTTAGGTATGCAGAGTATACAAAAGTTAAAATGCATTTAGAGGGGCCAACTACACTGTTTCTTCAAAATATTTTAAAAAGTAGTAGAGAATTTAATCTAAAGCTATTTTTATTGTAGTGTGTCAGTGCTGTTTTTTTTTTTATTTATTTCCTTTTTTTTTACCTTTTGCGCATTCGAGTACTTTCATATGCTGTTTGGCCTAAGGTAAAAACTAAATCATTTAAGTCACATAGTACAATATTCTTACATAAAGCCGTGATGGCTCAGGGGATAGAGTGCTCGCCTTCCAATGAGGTGGACCACGTTAGGATCCCAGCGATGGCTACTCCGCATCCAGCTTGCACCGACCACAGTGCTGACGTAAAATATCCTCAGTGGTAGACGGACTGTCAGACTAACCATGGGTGGTTTTCCCCTCCATGTAACGCAAATGCTGTGCTAGTTCCATCAAAAAGACCTCCACGAAAGAAAATTTCTCCCATTACTTGATCCAAGAGCTCCTTGTTCCTTGATATATATATATATATACACTGGTTATCATAAATTAAGGAAAAATCACAAAAATAGCGATAACTCTTTCAAAAGTAAGCCAAACCGTGCAAAATTTGCATATGTTGTCCACTAAGAGTAGCTGAGTAAAATTGCAATATGCAAATTAGTGGCGCTGCACTCGGCTTACGTCATCTGCCTGGAGCATAAAAGTCCAAGTTTGAGAGAAAGCACACAAATTTTACTGTGATTGCGACATTGAAAATCTGAGATAGCCAATTCGTAATAATGACCTCTAGGCATCATTTGCCTGAAGAACTACGATGGAGAGC
>NC_092205.1:24979770-24998353 GCF_043381705.1 Parasteatoda tepidariorum | reverse complement strand
TATATAAAATGTCATTGCGTACGCTTTATAGAATAGTTTATCTTTCTTTCTGAAAAATGCTTTAAAAATTTTTTTTAATGAAAAGGCGATCACACATCAGATAGGTTTTCTGCGAAGAAACACCCACGCCCAGTTCAACGTTTCTTTTAATCACGCAGTACATTAAATTTAAGACACGCAAATCATATACCTTCTCCATAACCTTGGAGGAAGGACAGGAGATAAATTGTAATATTCTGTATAAATTGTGTGGAGAAAAAAAAGATTGTATACCAACAAAGATGCCAACTTGCTCCGATTTGCGGGCAATATCTCCTATTTATACGCGTTGTGTGGCATAAATGTATCGGGTTTATACGATCCTTAAAAAAAATAAAAAATAAAATTAATATAGTAAATTTAAGATAATAAAAGGTATTGTAATAAATTTGTATTCTCCACTATGCTTAGTATTTCCAAACAAATGTCTGCCGAAAGAAATTTTTTAAATAAAAGTTAATGAAAAGAAATTTATAGCTTCCTTGTTAGAATGTTAATGTCCCTTTTCAAATTTTCCACGGAGTGTAAGATCCTGTTTTTAAAGTTGAACCCATTATTATCCAGCCATAAACAATTTGTCTACTTATGAAAAACGCCAAAAAAAAGTGGTAGTACATATTTATTTAGACCAAGTGGATATTTATTTCTGTTAGCTGCCACTTTAGCTTTTTTAAAAAAAACCTTGACTTTAGATCGAAAAATAAATATTTATATTATTAATGGTAGGCTTAACTATCTGAAAAATAAATCCGAAATAAATCTTTCTGAAAAATAAATCCGAATAATAAAACACTTTTTTTCTTTTTCATAAGAACACAAATGGGATGTTTAAATTTGTTTTAAAGTGATATTTTGCTCACCTTGAGATATAATTAGTTCAAAGTGCTTCTTTGCTTAGGGTTATATTGTGATGAGAATAATAAAATACTTAAAAAATTAAACAAAATTGTTCTATTTTTAATTTTTACTTCTTCATAAAAAATTTTTCAGAAAGAGGAAAAAAAGTGATGACATTTCCTGTTAAAAAAGTTATGACATTTTTCTTTTTCTTCGTTATTTATTTTAAAAATTTACAAATTTGTAACTATAAGCTCTTTTATAAAATCTTTTTAAGATATATAATTAATATGAGTAATATATAATTAATGTAATCTTTTTAAGATATATAATATTTATAAACCTTGAGATGCGAAAAGCGTTGTATGTCAGAGTTTCTCGTACTTTAAAACCTGAAATTCTGATATCACAGACCTGGCGTAAAAAACCGATATTTTTCTCAGTGGTTGGCGGATCTGGATTAGAGTCCCTTCTGCGGTCGAGTTAACCGTGAGAGATTCTTATAGTTTTCCTCTCCATGTAACGCAAAAGGGGATTGGTTTCACTTAGTCCTTCCCAAAGGCTGTCTCATAGTTTTATCTAAGAGTACCCTTGACTGCCGAGTTGGGTTCAAATTTACAAGGCTACGGAGTTGGGCATTTATGTAGTTGAAAATCCGATAGATATTCTAGGTCAATGATATGAAATAAAATTAATCACCCTAAAAAATTGTCAATTTAATTGTGAATTACGAGAAAACGCTTCAATTTATTTTATTTTTCAGCTTGTTGGAAAATCGATCAATTTTAATAAGTCAATGTTATAAATTAAAATTAATTCAAGCCGAAATTTTTTTAATTTAATTGTGAATTACGAGAAAACACTTCAATTTATTTTATTTTATTTGTCACTGCTTATTTGAAAATGAATCAATTTTATAAAGTCTAAAAACATTCACACAGAATTAGCTAATCAAAATTAAAAGAATTTATTATTGCAATCAATATTATTGCAATCAATATTAAATTCAAGAGCTATTGACCACATAAGTTTGATTTTGATGGTTAAAACTTCTGAAAAAATTTCGCTGAAGTTCTAAACATTTTCAACTCCTATTTCTCTTAATACTTAATATACTTAATACTAATAATACTTAAAATTGTGTAATATCTTTCAGTAGTTCAATTACACAATATAGCTAGTTGTAACTCTCAGAATTAATTATATCTTGAAACTAGAATTAATTGTACATTCCAAAAAACAATTTTAAAATTTGAAAATGTGTTTTTAAAAGGTGTCGTGTTGTTGAATAGTACTCTATCCTCACAAATGATTTAATGAAAAACATCGGATAACGAAAATTAAAAGCTCAACCGCAAATTCAAGATGGACACGAAAGAGAAAAACAAAACAAAAATCGAACGAATAACTAATAAGGAAGGCGAGACTGAAAAAGACATACTTCCAAGCTTCATCAGGCAATCATATTAGTTTTGATAATTTTTATCTCACATTGATTCATCAGATTTCCGCTGCGTTTCTGTTCATCCTTGTGTTATTTATCTCTCATGTTGACTTGTGGCACAAATTACCCTGACTTTTTTTAAATGATATTTTTGAAAAAATTCTGAAATTATATATTGAAGGCTGTCATTACGAAATGTAGTTCAGCGTCTTTGGTTTATGAAGTTGCTGTATAGAAACACTATAAAAACTTTATACTCAGTTGCTGGTTCTGAAAAGGTCATTGCGGTATACGATATAAATATTCATCCGCGACTGCATATAGTTCCGTTTCATTTCGTTATCAAATTATACAAATATGCTTTCAAAACTATATAAAAGCCTTTAAAAGTTAAACACGCCAGACAGAAATTTTATTCGGGCTATCTTTAACGATATACATCACAGAATTGTTAAAATAAGGTCATAGTTTCGTTCTCGTACTGGAATCCTAGATTTGGCGACATAAAACTACAAATAAGGAGAACATTGCTTCTTAAAGAAGAAATAACCATATGACGTTACAAGAGCATTGGATTTGATTGGACAACTAAAAATGTCTTATTCTGACATGTTCTTAAATCAAATACGAGATAAAGAATTTTTACTTTTGATTCGCTGTAGAAGAAAATCGTCAGCAAGAAATAAAAATTATTATTCTTTAATTAAAAAATATTATTTAGATTGATGCAACTCTCTATTTTTACAATAAACAAAACAATAGTTTTTATTCAATAAGTTATGTTTTCCTTATTTCACACAAGAAACGCAGTAAAAAGAGGCTGTGCAACTGCGTTTCGTGAGTTCACGATGTTGATATACTTTCGCTCTGAGGGCTTGGCATCTATTTAGCGTGCACTTAGTTGCAAACAAGCTCTCTCCATAGAAATAGTGTTTTTTTTCTTTACTTGCAGCAGAGTGTATTTCAACGAAAACTAATCAGTGGTAACTAATTTGCACCAAAGTGGTGCTGAAAACGCCATTTCGGATCTAGATTTCCAGAACACCAATGCTCTTTTATATTTTACTTGGTACAAAGTAGTTCTTCCACCATCTATTCAGTAACACTTAAATTTATAATTAAAGTAAGATAAGATACACATAGGAGTCAGTAAAGTTATTTTTGCGGAAAATTGAAGAGTAAGAATCATAAAGTTAGGATTCATATATACAATATTTCTTAAAATAAAGTTTGTTAATCAAACATACGTGTAGCACAGAGAAAATATTTGCATGAATTAGAATTAGGCTTAACAGAACGGAAGCAACATAAAAATTATACATTATAAAATCCTTCAGAGATTTAAAAATTAAACTATAATTATCTCAATTATATAACTACAGTTACAGATTTAAAGGCGGATTTTTGTTTCTGATGATAAATAACATGTTGTGTTGGGGAAAAAACATTCGAGAACTCATTCCAAATAATTACCGAACTCTATAGCGATATTCTACTTGACGTTTCTTGAATTTTTAATAATCTTGAAGCGTTAAAATTTGGTTAAGATTATTCAATTTCAAGTGTTTAGATTTAAATCGCATCCTTTAAATCCTATATGAACACTCATTTGGTTATCAAGCTTTTTGGTTGTCCAACATCATATTCGAAGGGATATTACACCACAGTTTTTGCCGTGTAGTTCTTACTTCTATGATAATATAATTTATAACATGTTTATCCTATGATGCGATACTTTAATTAATCATTGGTGAACTATCTTACAGTGTTAGTTTCTTATAGCCGATTTACAATGGTTTAACATGTAATCTGTTAAATTTAAGTAAATCGAATGAGAAATGCAGAAGTTATTTCATAACCGTCGTTGAACAGCCAACCCAATTTCTGGGTTTACTGCTGCTAATGTTCAAATCCGTAGCCTTATAATTTTGAACCCTATCCAGAAGACAAGGGAATTCCTGGATCAAGTATTGGGAGAATTTTGCCTTCGTGGAGGACTTTTTGATGGAACTAGCCCGAAATTGCGTTACATGAAGAGGAAGACCACGAGAACCTCTCATGGTTAGCCTGACGGCAAGGGGACTCTAACCCATGATCCGTCTACCACTGAGGATACTTCACTTCACCACTGTGGTCGGTGCAAGCAGAAGTTATTTAAAAATATATATAGATCTTTTACGAAAAAATGACAACTAATATATTTTAGTTCCGCAGGACCGCAAAAAAAGGCTTCGCTGGTTGGATGTGGCCCGCGGGCCGCCATTTGGTAACCGCTAATCTACACGAACACACCTTTTCGCGGTTTAGTGGCACAAGAGCCAGAATCAGCTTATACTGCACAAAATACTTGTTGATTATTGTTAGAAACGTGTTATATAGCATTGCGATGGATGAGGTTAATTATCACAATAATTACCATACATCGAAATAAAAAATTGTCTAATTTATCTTTATTTATTTGATAAAAAAGCACATTGTTCAAGTTTGAGACTTAAATTTTGGTTGGAACGCGTTCTTTCTCATGACTGTCAAATACCTTTTTTACCCTTAATTACCCCGACACTAATAAAATATCAAAATGAAACCATTTTAGTTTTTCTATTTATTCCATAAAAATTTTAACTTTCCAACTTAATGGGGTGTGGAAGAAGTGGGTATGAGTGAATGAGGACTTTGACTTTTATAAATACGGATTTTAAACATGTTGTAGATAAAACATGTAGAATTACTTAAAAATAAATATACATGTTTTTATTCATTATGTAATCAATAAATTTACTCGATAGAAGTTATATAATTAAATAAAAAATATAAATAAATTAAAATTTTTAACCTGATAATAATTTTGCCCTAATAAATAAAACATATTAATTATTTGTATCCAAATTTTAAAAATATGTTTCTTTAACTATTTGACAAGGAAATTTAACTAAACATATTTTTCATTTTTTTAAAAATTATTTTGTATTACTAATTTAGATCAAAATAAGTGAAAAATATTACATTTAGCTATTACAATAAATTATGGTTATGAAATATAGCATGAAATATAGCCGGTGCTTTTTTCTGCATTAAATGTAAAATCTTCCAATCGCGGCTCACTTCCAAACAATAATTTAGATCTAAGAGAAACAATTATTCAATTATATACAAAATCAAATATTGATAAAATTTTGAATATGAATAAAAAAATTCTTTTTAAACTATATTCTTTTTAAACTAGATTTTATGTTTCAGTACAAATATGATTGCGATAATGTAACAGGTTTTTTTTAATAACTATTAGACTGTTTTTTTATAATTAAAAAATACAAAAATATATTTTTTGCTTGTAATTTGAGCGTCAGAAAAAAATATATGGAAGGTACACCAGTGCTCCATTTGAGTCAAAGGGTTAAAAAATAGCAAATTGTTTAAAGTGGCTGAACTTTAGAACAAAAGTAGTTTTAACAAATAAAACCGTAAAAATATCATTATGAGTTCTGCAGTCCAATGCTTATTTTTTACCTTGTTCAAGAAATTTATTGATATGATTTCGCAGTTCATGTTAGGTGTTTTTATTCATAAAATCTATCTCTGTCCCGCGAAACTAAAAATAGCCTATAGAGAAGCAGGGCGTGAAATGAGAACAAAATGATGTACTGCTCTAGTATAAAAGTATCAGATCAGTATTAGTGACTACACTTGCTGTTACGGAAATTGAATTGAAAATTTGGTCGATGAAAAAAATCAAAATAATAAATGCTGCACAAATGTCGTTAAATTGCTGATTTAATATCAAAAGTAAACAATGCGAGTCTTGACATTTATACCCAAAGATATGATGAATTTAAAATGTTTAATTTATAGATAAACTAGTATATAAAAATAACGCCAAGTAATTGTTATGATCTTATTATTAATAATCTAATATTTCTATTTATTAATAAAACTTAACACAAAGTTTATTAATTATACGAAACAAGTATTGAGTTTATGGTGTGTTTATTGTTGAATTTATGGTGTTATTTGATAAATTTGTAATGTGTTTTGTTATTTATTCGATTACTTTATAGTTTTTAGTAAAAATTTATGATAAACAGTGAAATCTGCGTAAGTTGATCACTAGCAGTGCATTGCTTCAGTGGCTCATATTAACATGTTTTTCCATAAAGCTTCTTTGTATATGTATATATATATATACAGTCAGTCAAATCCCGCTATAGTGAACACGGTTTATAGTGAACTCCCGGATATAGTGAATGAAATGTTCGGTCCCGTGCCTTACTATAACGTATAATGTTATTTATATATACATATATATAAATTTTTCATGTTTTCTCTATATTTTTAAATTTTTTTACGAGTTCTATATACTAGTAGTTTACGCGCAGTAAATAAAACTTTTTAAATTTCTTAATTTTTATCTTTTTTGTCTTTAATGTGCTATATATATATGCTGAATTATTGATTGTAATAAAGTTTTTTTATTCTTCTAGAACTCTATTCGCCACAACCTGTCGCTCAATAAATGTTTCATAAAAATACCTCGAAGCAAAGATGAACCTGGAAAAGGAGGATTCTGGAGGCTTGATCCTCAATATGCAGAATCACTTGTAGATGGAATTTTTAAAAAACGGAGACCGGCACAACGCCAAGCGGGCAGTGGAGCAGCGAAGAAGTGCAGACGTGACAACAAACTGAAAGGGCAAAACGACACATTAACAAGGGTCTTAGAGACATTTCAGCAAGACACTCCACCCAGTTCAGCCGGATCTCTGGTATCGCATTCTGAAGTTGAGTTAATGGCGGATTTGAAGCCATTGGCAGTCATGTCATCTTCTCCATCGCAGCAGGAAGTATTCGGTTATGCCAGTGTCAATAATATCTGTGAATTTCAACCAGAGAGACTTCTTCTACAGCCACACAATAACAAAATGCCACAATCTACTACTCTCAGTCAACAGGACGAGGAAGTTCTTCAAACGTTGGAGCCTTTGCCTCACTCTAACATTGCGAATAACGGATTGAGAGTGGCTCATACCGCAATCATGAATGGGCAGTCAAATAATGATTTGTGCTGGAATGAAGTTCTCGGCGATCCTGACTTGGAGCTGGAGAGCCTGTATAAATATCGCCCAGAAGATTCCATTTCCTCTGTGGTAAACACAGCTCTGGCACTCAATGATGATCTGTTTAGCTCAGATGGTAGCAGTTCAGATTTGCCAACAGAGTTGGATCTGGTTTCTACAGATCAATTGGACATTACTAATGGAAGTGGTCATGCAATGCAAACGACAACAGACTGGTGGGGTTTTCAACACCCCTCTCTGGATGTGACCCTTACACCCCTGCTCAGTATTTCAGTGCCATTTGGTACACCCGGTGCAACGCCTATTTCCACCACCAACGCTGTAATTGGGAATAATAACAATGGTATCTTTATCAATGGATACGTTCAGAATGCAGCCTCTTACGTGGTAGACAGGCCTCCAATTCAACAGCAGCAAGATGCGCTGCAAAATCAGCCATGGGCCGAGTGCAAGGCAGCTTTGGAAGCTGCAGCTCTCGATCTTGACGACCTCAGTGATCTGGATCATGTCCACGTATACTGATGAATACAGCGTCGTTTACTCTAGTATTATGAACTGTTTGTGAAAATATTTTGCTTTTCAAGTGCCGTGATTTTCTTCACGACGGATACCACTTTTGACCATCTGCAAGTACATCCGTCTTAATTGACAATCGAGAGATTAAGAGATGATTCTCGTGATACTAAACTTGTACTGTCTCAAGCTCGTGTTTTAAAGTTGAGTCCATCTTTAGAATGTGTTTGTTACGGAGTGAAATGCTATGGAATGTAAGGAAAATGTATCATTTGCCATAGAGATTTTTGCTGTTACCATTCTAATAGTTATAGCATTTATAACATTATTAAAATTGAATTCATATAATATTTTTATGTACCGTTTACAAGAAAAAATAAGAATAAGCACTATACAAATTAAAAAATTATAACTAAATTAAATAGTTATATAATACCAAAATTTAGATACTCTTCTTGTGGTACTCAGGTCATTGCATTTACTAAAGTTTAGGGTTTAAAAGAAATAAAGTAACATCAGTGCTGAAGGAGAAACATAATTATTGAACTAATTCTTTTTCTTCTATCATAAAAATGTTCAGAAATGAAATAAGTTATTAACATATCATGTTGCCCGTCCATAATAATACAAATTTTATGCTTCAGAAATTTATTGCAGTTTATCCGTCCATTTTAACATTAATAATAATGGAAGTAATTTTTAGGTATAGCTTGTTATAATATTAATTGATGAAAAATATCAAATGTTATATCAATTTATAAAAAAAGCTAATTAATACTTCGTTCAAACGGCCGTCCATATATATATTTCATAACTAATCCTACAATAAGAGAGAGAGAGGGTTTGCTACCATAGGGGTAATTTGGTGTTTTAATAATAATAATCATTGCTGAAGGCAAATGCCTCCACTATTAGACCATATAAAGGTGATTCACTATTTGTCATAGTTTCAGTGTAGTGACAACTTTCTGAAGAGAATTGAGAGCAAAATTGATTTAAAGTTAGACAGGAAAAAGAAGAAGAAAAAAACATTATTAAGCTGATGGCTTTTAAACTAAAGGCGTAATTTAATATTTCTTAAAATTTATTATTTGCGCTAAATAAAAACAAATTAAATAAAAATGTATTATTATAACTACATTTATAAATAAATAATCGCCAGCAAAATATAGGCTTACGTATTTTTTGTATTTAGATAGTTCAAAGTCATCCAACCTAAAGTCCATCAACTAAAATAAAATCATTTATATTATTTTATTAGAATAATTTTTCAATAATTAGAATGCCAGAATTTGATTAGAAATAGATTTTAAAAATTGATTTTTTAAAAATTTTGTTCCGTAAATTTTATTTTTTCATTAATTTTACTGATGTCACACGAAACTGTCTTATAATAATAAAAATAAAAACTAGCGTATTAAAAATCAGCAATATATTAATCAACTAATTATCATGTTCTATTTTAATTAATGATGAATACGTCCAATAGTTAAATGTAATAAAATTAAGAGTTATAATACAACCAATTTTTATGAAATAACTGTTATACTTTAAATGATCTGTATTAATCCATTCTAATATTTTCGATATTGTAAAATACCTAGCCTTAACAGTTAATACTGTAACAAATATCAATTTAAATATTTGTTGCATTTAAATTCGTTCATTAAATAGATATTTTAACATCAACACCATTAAAAAATCGTTAATAATACATACATTTATAGAAATTAATTCCTCTCATTAAATACTACTAATACGATGTAACGGATTATGATAACGGAGCAAATATCAAAATAAATAAATTGCTAAAATCCGTCCATTTATGCAAAGAAGTTATTATAGTTATAAAAAGAATATGACAAGCCTATTCTTGTAAAAATCTACAATCACGAAGTATAAACAATTTATATCACTAAATATATAATTATGTTAATTTTATTTATGATACCAGGTTGTTTAATAGTGAATCAAAATTGTCAACTCAAATGCAATTTACTATTTTTTTTTGTATATGAATTCTTAAAATAAAGGAAGCTATTTCGATGAAGATATAGTTTCTATGTTAAGCTTTATCAAAATTTAATTTCTTTATTTTTTATTTCATCGTTATTGATGTTTGGGTTTACGGAATCACTACCCTGGATGTATGTTTTTAGAATCATTCTTAGAAAGGAAGTCATAAGAATATACACACAAGGACAGGTTGAAAAATAAATATGTTAGAAAATAGACAAAAGCTATTTTCATGTCTGACGAATAATCATCCAAATTCACCCAAATCACTGCATAAGAGGAATTTTTTTTTTCTCGCCATATTTATCATCATACTGAAATCTTTTGCTCTCCCTTCTCCATCTCGAATTTTGGAGGACGCTAAAAAATTATTTGGACGGCACCAGGGCCTGATTATCGCCTAGACCCAATAGGCATGGGCCTAGGGCCCACGATTTCTGAGGGGCCTCAAAAAAATAGTAAAAAGTCTAATGAAAGATGGGCTAGTTTTGGATTGGTTTAAGTACTGAATAAAAAAATAATTACCGCTTACAATAAAAAATAATTCAGCTAATTAGTGACTTTTAGCACAAATCACTGATTTTAATTGTTTGTGTTACCAAACTATTTTTATTTTGACATAACATCGTTTTGTTGTTTTATATTTTGCTTTAATTTATAGATACGTAAACATTATCTTAGAAAAATAATATTCAATTGCTTTCAAAATTTCTTAGAACGTGTCTCTTGAATCATGCAGTTCAAGATTCTTTTTATTGCTAGCACTTTTCTTCAGTAATTTAATTTCATAATATTTAGTATGGGGCCCGGAAAATTTGGTGGGCCATGGGCCTGAATTTGTCTTGATCGGTCACTGCGGCAATCACGCAAAAATAAAGAATCTTCAATCTAAAAACAGAAAACTGAATTATACCAAATTACAAATTGAAAAATGCTGTAAGATAAATTGTATTGGAGTAATTTTTTCAGCAAAAAATGAATAAAGAATACAAAATACTACACATCCTATAACTCAAATTTTGTTTATATGACGACCTTGTATTTTACATGAGCCGAGCAGAGTAAATAACAGCCATCAACTTATTTGTGAAAATTAAATATAAAAGATTAAAGGCATATTTAGAATTTTTCCTCCAGTCCCTTTCTACCCTGTGGAATTTTTAGTTTTTTTTTTTGCGGGGTGGGGGGAAAGAAAACCTTTTAAAACTTTTGTTAAACAAGCCTAATAAGCCAGGTTTTTGACAATTTTGATTCCATTATCAATAATGATTCAACAAATTTTGACGTTTTCTCCCCTCCAATTAAATGTTAATTTGCGATTCTTAATGCGTAGGATTCAATGACTTTCTTTTTATCAAGGATTATAAAAATATATATATTTATAGGGTGATAGTTAAGGAAAAGCTATTTGTATATTGGAAAACGATATGTTTTGAATTTTTAGTAGTATGGACATCATTCCGTATTACAAATGATTGCTCAAAGGCGGTCCAGTGGTTGAAAATCACAGCTTTATGTGTGTAAATACAGTATATATATACATACATATATAATAATTATAAATACATGTAAAACTCCTTGTGTATGTTGTGAATCAGTAGTAAAGGCTTCCAAATGTTGTTCAACAACTAACCCTTGGCTCAGCAATCAGTTTGTGTTGTATGATTATCCAATTTACCACAAAATTACAGTAGATTTTTAAAAGATATTGGATAGAGGATTGGAGAATTGAAAATGTACATTTAATTTAATGAACTGTAATAAAATTTTTGATGGTGGCCTTTAGTTTTGAAAATAAATAAAATACATAAAGTAACTTTAAGGAACTATATATATAAAACTGTTATTTTGACTTTATTTTTCACAAAAGTGACTTCTGGAACTGAATAATTTATTTCGAACTGTAAGTAAAAATTATGAATTGAATTGAAATTAGATTTGTCAGCAAGAACACAATTGATGCATGTAAATTTAAAATGCATCGATTTTAAATAGAAATTTTTTTAGAAACATTCCCCGACATATAATTTTTGGAGCTTGCTTCTAAATGATTTGACGATACCAAATTTAATTGGTTTTTATCTTAAGAGAAGAGTCGAAATATTCTATTCTTCTCTTTAAGTAATAAAAAAATGATTCTGTCTTGAATTAAAATGTTTTGAAAACAAACTTTTATTTCAATACAAAATACTTTTTAACACTGAACCAACAGTATTTTTATTATAACTATTTTACCAAAATAAAAATTCATACGAATTAGACATTTTGAGAATACGATTGGTGCATTTTAAACAGAATGATCAAATTAAATTCAGCAAGAATGTTCCCTGAGTTTCAAAATATCTTAAATAGCATTTTATTATTTTTTGAAATTTTAACTTTTCTTATTGTAGTCTGTTTTCCGATAGAATTAATTAAAAAATTGATGAAGTAATTATTATTAACTAAAGAATAATGACGTCACATGAAAACTATGTTCCAGAAAGTTGTTCATTTTTCAAATTTTTTTTTTATTTTTCAAAAGTTGAAAGGTTCTGCAGCGAGCTCCAAAAGTTCCATGTTGTGGGCCAGGTTCAATTTTTAACTCAGAATTTGTTTCTTGTGTCTTATTTTACTAAAAATTATCACTTGAAAGTCAGAAAGGGAAAAAAAATGGCTTTAATTAATGGTTTTAATAAACGGTGCACTCGAAAGCCGTTTTCTGACAAGGAAATCAAAACTTTCGTTTTAGAACAAAATAGGTTTATTTTTATTTAAGCTTATTACTGTTAGTAAGATATTTATAAGTTAGTAAGATAGGTATTAACATTTATTTAAATTTTTTTCCCAACATTAGAATGCATCAAAACATCGTATTAAAAAATTGTTTAATTAAAATCAAAATTTTCCAAAACTTATTAAACTTGTAAGTTAAGACCAAGACCAAAAAGTGTCTTGGTATTTTTGACTTTATTTAAAGAAAATCTCCTTTAAAATTTAAATAATTCTGAAAAAAAAACGAAATTTTAGAGTCGTTTGTAACAGTTCTATAGCTTTAAATATTTTTCAATATAAGACATGAACATACTTCTTAGATTATATAGAATTCTAAAGCGTTAGTTACTTTTATTACTTTTTTTATACTAAAGATTAAAATTTTTTAAAAACTAATTCTCTTATTCTATTCTTCTTCTTAAAACTAATTCTTAATTCTATATGAACAAAGAGGAGTAATATGTATGAATAATAATGAAAGGAAACAACGAGAAAGGCGATCTAAACATTACAGAATAAATTTTAAGGCAAATGACAAACAATAATTAAAAATTCAAATTGATTTCTTGATTAGTTTTCTGTCAACCAATTATGAAACGCCAAAAAATGCTTTGAAACATGGTTTCAATTATTTATCAATGATTGTTCTTTTTGATTGAAAAGGAGTTTCAAGTAACTCTAATAAACAATTAAAAAAGAAAACGATTTTTTCCAGAATCTTTTTCACTTTTAATGTTTAAAAGTGAAAACGATTATGAAAGAAAAAAAATTTGGATTCTAAATAATGTGAAATCATAAAGTTCAAAAAAAAATTTTTTTTCTTTCAATAGGCTCTTTTTTTTACCAGTCCATCAATAAAAAATTTTTGATATCCTAAAAGGAATGAAACTAATGCAGGGCGAAACAGTATTTGTGTAAATTGAATGTTATGAAAACATATTTGAACAACTTGTTTGTTAGCTTAGATGTAAATAAATAGCCAAGGTTTTCGAAATTTTGATACATTGCAATAATGCTCAAGACGTCAAGGGTGTTAGTTGTAATTTTCATCAGTATAGTGTTTAAGAGGAATTAAATCCTTTTACCTTTTCCTTGTGTGTGTAGAATAAAAAGTGTTTCACAATTTGTATGAAATTTTTACTTTAATAGCGTGTTATTTAATATCTTAGCTTTTCAATTTTCTCATAGCGATTTAATAATACCACAGTTCTGAACTTACGAAAACTAATTTCATGAATAAATCATTTGAATTTTTCATAATTTTGACATTATTTATTGAATTTTAAAAAAATGTTTTTGAATATTGCTTCTCATAAAAAATTTGTATAAAATCTTACGATATTTCATTTTCCTAATGGTTATTGAGTAAATTTATTAGATTTTAAATAGAACTTATTCTGCTATGAAGTTCAATGTTTATTAAGAAAAATTTATTTAACACTTTTCAATAGAATTTTACTATTTTTCATAAGTTAAACAAAAAAGAGTAATTACTAAGTACTACAAAATTGAAAGTACTTATCATAAAATAGAATTTTTTTTATTTACTTCTTAGAATAAAAATTAAAGTAATTTTTACAAAATAAAGAAAAAATTAGTGTTGTTCAAAATTCTAATAACCTTTTAAGATGCTATACTAATTTTAAAATGCACTCGGTTCTCTTTGCTTTTTAATAATTACTCATGTGTATAAAAAAATAATCTTTTTTTCCCCCTTTTTTTGTTCAACAAAATTACCTCAATTTAAAATGTAATAATTTTGTAAGTTTTAAAACAACAATTACATTTCCAAAAAAAAAATAAAGCTTTAAAGAGAGAAAAAATAACCTTAAATAAATATTTTTAAATAGAATGAAACAGTTTTAAAAATTTAAAGTTGTCAATTTTATATATTTTAGAAATAAAATTTAGAATGAGCATACAGCATATTATAATTTTCAGAAAAATAGCCAGAATTTTGTACTATTATGAGTGTTAAAAATCATATTTTTTGCTCAGAGATACATTTATAGCTTCTAGTTCATCATGCTTAACTACTGCGTAACATCGGACGCTAAAATTTGAAAGCGTGCATGTATATAAATTGAAAACACCCATCATACAATAGAAATAAAAAGGTCAAAAACATTTGGAATAAAATAACCATGCTCCAAAGTTAGAATTGTACTGTTAAAGCAAATTAATCAAGTTTTAAAAAAATATTGATGTAAAGCTTCTGTGTTACGCAGTAGATATCAGTAGTCAGTATCTTTTTCCTTCGAACAATAATTTCTACTTTCAGCACATCTTGAAGTTTTCTGCAATTGTATTTTAAACTTGACAAGTAAATAATAATCTTTGTGTATTTAATTTTTCAAATATAGCATTTGTCTCTTATAAAACAGAAAGAATTTATTACGCTCCAAAAAATGCTCTTTCTGATGATATTAAGTGTGTGATTTTTAATAATTGTATTTATTGTCGTTCTAGTTGAGAAATAAACTGTTAAATAAATTCAAAGGTGTATGTGTGTAATTTTTAAAAAAAAATTAAAACAAAAAAACAATGAAGCAAAAAAAATACTGAAAAGTATTAATAAGAAAAATTAGAAGAACAGAGTGTATAATGAGGACAATCACATAATTTAAAAAGTACACATTTCAGCAGCAATTGGATCAAAGGACCCACTGTAAATCTAAAAGGCTGAATCAAGGTTAATGAAATTAACTTCAAAAATAAAAGTTCTCACAAGCAGAATCAAAAAAGCCAAACTTCAATTTATTTAAACAATTGATATCAATTACATTACTTTTCTTAATTATATTACTTTATACACTATGTCCAGTACGTACATGTTTTTACAAAAAAAAATACAGGCAAACAAGCACTTTAGGTTCATTGATTTTATAAACAAATTATAAAAATCCTACAATAATTTGTTAATTCAATATTTTTTCAAGAAAGTAAAATTAAATTCTTGCAAATTATAAGGTTCTAAGCAAATAATTGGTGGAAAATAATATTTTACAATGTAAGTTAAAAGCAAATAGATTGTTTTTAATGTGTTTCAATTTATATAGTTAAGTTATTTTAATGTCTCTGATAAACATAATTTTAATACTCAGTAAAATTACAAAACTCATTAAAATTATTTCATAAGAATAAGAAAGTAAAAATTAGTTTCATAAGGCCAGATTTGCAACATTTATTTTTTTATAATTTGTATGACATCTTCATGGTTAACAATATGAGACAAGCCAACTCTTTGGGGACTGTATTTTGTACTAGTACCCTGCAAAAAAAATCATATAATTAAATAAAATAGCAAAAAAGTAAATACAGTGAAACCTCCAGTTATGGACACTCCTGCAAAATGGACACCTCTCAAAACGGACATATTTTTAATTCCCCGTGAATCCTCTATGAATAAACCCTTGTGTACATTCTCTGCGAAGCGGACACTACCGTTGCCGGACGCGGACAGTCATTTTTGCCTTGAAAAGTTGTTTTCTATCTCTTTAAACCGGACACTACTTTTTCTAAATTAAAAAAAAAAACTGTTTCCGCTTTAAATTGAAAGAAAAAAAATGCAACTTTTCACCATTTTTAAAGCATGTAAATTTTTTGCCTTATCCATAACTAAAAATATAGTTAAGCTATTTCTCTACTAAAGAATCAATCTTTCTCTTGTCACCTTGCCTTATCTTTGAAAAGAAAGGAGAGAAAATGATACAGCTCTTGTGAAATAATTCGAACAATGGCATCTTTTGATCTTTTCATCAGGACCACACAGGTTATGAGAGCCCTCAATTTGAAATGTCTCAAATGCTTCTTCCCCACTAAAAATTTGAATCTTATCAATTTGAAGACTGTATTTAACACAGCTGGGGTAAAAAAAGGAAACAAAAGTATAATCTTTGAGTTGTTCATATAAATGAAACATTTAGTCAGACACTTGATAGATGCTCAGTTGTGAATAAACAACTCCATGGGTCTTCATGCCTTACAGGTATGCATTGCTTTTTTTCTTCTTCTGCACATCATAGGAGGTTTACTTTCAAGGAGGTATAAACCACCTTACCTATCAAGTGATAGGGAGGTGTTAAGGGTGTAAACCTAAAAATTGGAACCAACTGAGGACTAAAAGCTCCTATTCGGTATCACATGACTAACTTGAATATCTATCTAACTAATAGGAAAATATTAATTTATCTGTAGTTACATCAAGAATTATGCATTTATATCAATCTTTTTCATGTATTCTTTATTGAAAAAAAAGTATTTTTTGAAGTTTAAATAAATATCCTTGTAGATAGTTTCTGTAGATAATTTAAATATTTCTATATCCTTGAAAATAATCTAAAAACACTTACGGTGTTAAACTTCGTTATTAGAGTACCCTTCTCGTAAACAGACAACTCTCATAAACGGACAATTTTTTCAATCCCAAGAATGTCCGCTTAACCAAGGTTTCACTGTATTTTATTTATCATAACACATTAACCAAAAAGAGGGTTCTTGCATTTACATTTCAGCTATGGAACTATAAACAATCAAGTTTCTTTTGGCACAGTTATTATCCCAAACAATAATAATGAAAAAAAGCTCAATAGCAGCTGTGAATGTAACAGAAAAAAATACTATTGCTTCGGAATATACAATGAGGTGAAAAATAAAATATCTTACATTTGTTCTCGGTTTATGCATATGTTTACAATAAACAAATTAAAAATTGAATTATGACTTTCAAAAAACTACAGTTTTGAATTGCTTAATATTAACTGCTCAAAGAAAAAAAAAAGAAAAAAAGATCTGGTGAAGTAAATAAAGTATCCGGGTAATAAACAATATAGAAAAAAAATGAGCAAAATGCTATAAACAAAAAAAATAATGAGTAAAATCGATATAAATAAANAGTTTTGAATTGCTTAATATTAACTGCTCAAAGAAAAAAAAAAGAAAAAAAGATCCGGTGAAGTAAATAAAGTCTCCTGGTAATAAACAATATAGAAAAAAAATGAGCGAAATGCTATAAACAAAAAAAATGAAGAAAAAATATAATGAGTAAAATCGATATGAATAAAATAAAACAGCATGAATCAACTAGTGGTATCTGTTCATCGAATTATCACAGATAAAATTCTGGAAGGGGAGTAATATGGCGTAACTACCACTATAAATATTAAGTACCAATTCCCTAGTATATAAGACATGTTAACTTGAATCCATCTTGAGGTACCTTTTGATAGATGAAGGTTCACATAGTCTATAATAAATCTCCACAAGAGAAATATTCTTGAATTTGAATATTTTATTTCATTGAAAAAAAATTTCTTTGAACTTTTACTACTTTTTTTAATTGATGTTACATAAATAATTTCATAAAAGCAGGCAAAGTAATAAATAAGTCATGGATTTTTTATTCTGATTTATATACGAGGGTTGTAAATTAAATAGTGGCAACTTAACCTTGAAACTTATAGAAGGGCGGGCATGCGCAAATGGGATATGGGAGCGGTGAGGTGGTGCTGTTGTCGATGTGTAGAGTGCTAAAAACAGTCGATCTGCTTAGAAGGGTAGTTGTTGCGTGGCGTTAAAGTGAGGAGTTTCGTTTCCATCGCTCTAAAGCATGCTTTCAAAAGACTTGATGACGAGATGCTTGAACCCATAGTGCTACTGTCCTATACTGTAAAGCATTTGTGCCACAGGCTTCCACTAATCCTCGATAGCATTCTGTTGCATTTTTGCCACGGGCAACCTCGATTTAAGCCACAACCGCTGATCACCTTTTGAAAACACGCTTTGGAGCGATGGAAACGAAACTCCTCACTTTAACGCCACGCAACAACTACCCTTCTAAGCAAATCGACTGTTTTTTGCACTCTACACATCGACAACAGCGCCACCTCACCGCACCCATACCCTATTT
>NC_092205.1:24938159-24979425 GCF_043381705.1 Parasteatoda tepidariorum | reverse complement strand
GGGCTGTTGTCGATGTGTAGAGTGCAAAAAAAAGTCGATTAGCTTAGAAGGGTAGTTGTTGTGTGGCGTTAAAGTGAGGAGTTTCGTTTCCATCGCTCTAAAGCATGTTTTCAAAAGGTGATCAGCGGTCGTGGCTTACAATCGAGGTTGCCCGTGGCAAAAATGCAACAGAATGCTATCGAGGATTAGTGGAAGCATGTGGCACAAATGCTTTACCGTATAGGACAGTAGCACTATGGGTTCAAGCATCTCGTCATCAAGTCTTTTGAAAGCATGCTTTAGAGCGATGGAAACGAAACTCCTCACTTTAACGCCACGCAACAACTACCCTTCTAAGCAGATCGACTGTTTTTAGCACTCCACACGTCGACAACAGCACCACCTCACTGCTCCCATATCCCATTTGCGCATGCCCGCCCTTCTGTGAGTTTCAAGGTTAAGTTGCCACTACTTAATTTACAACCCTCGTAGATATAACAGGGTTCATGCTCTACTTTAGAAATAAAATTCAAGTACTTTTCAAGGACTTTTTAAGACTTATTATAAAATTCTCAAGGACTTAAATTTTAGTAAAAGATAGACTAAAATTTTACATTTTAAACTAAAATGTTTTGACGATAATAGTTAGTTGACAGTCGATAACAGCAGTACTGAAAAATAAGACTTCCATTGCTCTCTTGATTTCGGAAAGTGTTTTTAAATATAAAAAAAGCAAGGGTGATTGGCATCAAGTCAAGAATAAAATTCATGATTCATAAAAACGTCGAATTTGAATTTTGCACAAGGCCTATTTTAAGCTAGTTATACAACCTCTGAATAAGCAAAAATTCGGGCAGGACGGGGGTCTATATAATACTGTGATATCAATTAGATATTTAAAAACTCTGCCGGGAGATTTTTATTTAATATTTAAAGTGGCAGAAGCATTTAGACAGTTAAATTTAAATTGTTCTTAAATATAATTTTGAAATTTTGACCACTTTTCTATTAAAGAAAATTAATCAATTATTGGATGTTGCGGCTTAATTATCATTTATAAATTTATTACGGGTCAACCATTTTAAATTGAATCAGTTGCCAACTTTCACCTCAATATCTTCTGATAGATTCTTACTAACAATTTTGGTCACTTTGACTGTTTTAATTAACCACTCATACTTGAATTAATTTTTTTTCAGTAGCATCGATTATACACACTTGACATGGTCACATGAACACGAATCGTAACGAGTAGTTTTCAAATAGAGTATAAATACGAAAATCGATGTTTGATATTACAACATCAATATTTGAAATCGCAACATCGATTTTTGATATCGCAACATCGATGTTTGATATTGCAAAATGCGTGAATACGAATAGCGACATTGGATTTTAAACTTGTGGAAAAACTAATCGGGATATTGGGATTTAAAAACGCTTAAGTACAAATCGCGATATTAGATTTTTAAATTGCTTTAATGGGAATTGCAAGTACAATTTTTGAGTCACGCGAAAGCGAATTGCAACACATAGCTTTTAAATCAGTTTAATACGAAGATCAATGATTGATATTAAAATTGCCTGAATAAGAATCAAGATTTTGTCAGAATCTGGCGCAGTTCCCAATATTTAAAATTCCTAAAATCAGCCAAACATACATAAAATCTTAAAATCAAACAGTACGTGTCACCATCTGAAAGGCGGGAAAATCATTCTCTCACACTTACGTGCGTCAAAAAGTTAAACACAGAAATGCTGGAAATAGGGCTGTTTTCCTGAGTTTTCGATACTTTTCAAGGTCATTTTGAATTTTTCAAGGATTTAAAATCATTTTCAAGTACTTCTAGGGGCCCTTGAAAATCAAAATGAAATTCAAGTACTTTTCAAGGTTTTTTCAAGGCCGCGGGAGCCCTGTATAATTATTACTGGTTAAAAAAAATCTTAACTTTCGGAACCTCTGTATTCTTCCACGGAACTATAAGATTCAGCAGGGCACCTTTTGGGAACCCCTGTTCTAGTGACTGTAGTTACTTTTTGTCCTCTAATATGTAAAATTTCATTTAATTGAAATTACATTTTTATAAAGCAAAAAATATTGTCTTTCATTATGAAGAAATTCTCTTATTACTATTTTTATAGTCATTACAAAAATATTAGTTTACGCTAGATCACTCAGTTCCTCATAAATAAATTCAGATAGAAGAAAAATTTAATTCTTTATGAGAAACAGTGTGGAGAAGAATAATTAAATTAAAAAAAGTGTGAATGTAGTCGAAAGACGAGATAAAAGTTCTCTGATAATTAGTTTTAATCAATAATGTTCACTTGAAACATGAAATAAAAGAAAGAGAGAAAAAACAAAATTCTATTTGCATTATAAGTAACAATAGTAAATAAGAAATTATATTCAAGATAATTTTATTTCCTTTTTAAGAAAAGGAAAAATAATACTCAAATAAACTTTCATTTATTTAAGTTTTTATTAAAGAGAGGTACTTAAGTTAGTAGTACTCTTTAAATAAGAGAGCTATTTTTTAAGTTTTGTCAAAAGAAAATGAAAAATTGCACACTTACCCAAACTAATGCATACTTGAATACGTTGGCTATAGTTCTGTGTATGGCATGGCACTAAAATAAATAAAATAGAAAATTTTGAATTAGAACTTAAAAATTACAAATTTCACAAATAGTGCAAATAAATATAGGCCTCATAGCAATAATGATTTGATACACTATTTCCCATGCATTATTATTTTTAACAAGACGAAAAACCCATCTTTTGAGTAGAATAAAATAAATTTCAGTATCCTCAACAATGAAAACTGCTTTTTTATTTTTTTAAATGAAGTAAGAAGTATTAAATATAATATTACACTTACAATGCTTTTAAAAGAATTAGTAGTGAGTTTTTAACAGACTGAAAGAGTTGAATAAGTTTGCATCCATTATTTTAGATGCATAAATTGTCTATGTCACATAAAAGTTCTTTTTTTTTTTACGGCAAAACATGAAATTTTGAGCACTCGAGCATCATTTAAGTGAATTTTTTTCAATATCAACAAATTCTGTATTTTCTGTTCAATTGCATACAAATACAATGATTTTAATTTGATAAAACTTTCGAAGTGAATAGTTTTCACTTTGAATAAACACTAAAGAAAATTTATTTTCTCTTCATAAGTAAGGCACAATTAAGAAAGACGGAAGTCTTGAGCAAAGTATTATTTTCGTGCCCTAAAATATTTAGTGGCTTTTTGAAAATAAATAATTCTGTGTATGGAAATAAGAAATAAAACCAAAACATCTGTATAATAGCGAAGATTTCAATCTATATATTTTTTGTAGGATAGCTTAAAGAATGATTAACAACTAATAATAATTCAATTAGTAAAATTGTATTGTTTTGATTTTTATAAACATTACCTCTGTCAATTTTGAATAAGCTTCAAGTCTATTCATATTTTTTAAAATTTAAATAAAAGTTGCAATTTAAATATAATAAATTCTATAGTTTAATTTCAATAAGAGGGTAAATAAATTTCCATAAAGCAACAGCTAAAATACTGATAACCTCTTATTTTTTCAAAACATACTAAAATATTAAAAACTTGAAAAGTTTAAAGTTTTATGCAATTGGTTTTGGGGCCCTTAAAATGTGAAGCCCTAGTGTTCCATTTTCACCCATGTGATAATCACATAACTGGCTCATTAGTAAAAGAGCTGATGATTCATAATTTTATATCAGTAAGAATGGGTATTCTTAGTAATGGGTTATTGAAAAGTTTAAAGTTTCATGTAATTGGTTTTGAGGGCTCTTAAAATGTGAAGCCTTGGGACTGTTCCATTTTCACCCATGTGATAATCACATAACTGGTTCATAGGTAAGAGAGCTGATGATTCATAATTTTATATCAGTAAGAATGGGTATTCTTAGTAATGGGTTATTGAAAAGTTTAAAGTTTCACGCAATTGGTTTTGAGGCCCTTAAAATGTGAAGCCCTAGGACTTTTCCATTTTCACCCATGTGATAATCACATAACTGGTTCATAGGTAAGAGAGCTGATGATTCATAATTTTATATCAGTAAGAATGGGTATTCTTGGTAATGGGTAAATATTCAATAGAATTAGGGGTAGAATAATGGGTTCAATAGAATGGGTAAATAATCAACATCTTTAATTGCAATATTGGTTATTTTAGTATTACAGCTGTAGGATAAGGGAGTTATTACAAAAAGGGGAAAAAAACTTTTTTTACTCAAAAAAGCTCTTTTGTATTTTTAATGAGAATAAACAGTGTTCCTATGCCCCATGGGCATAATATGAGTGTTAAGAATTAAGTTTTCTTACAAAATCTCATATACTTGTTTTCAATAAAGCTGGCAATTTCACACTCACAGGTTATTCTGAGTGATTGATAAAACCAAATTCCCCTACATCTATAGTTAAAGATTAAACTTTTCATCATTCTTTGAATTTGTTAGTTTGCTTCACAAATATTGTTGTCAGCAGTCAACATTTTTATCTTTTTACTTGAAAAAAAGTTTCAAACCCTTTTCTGTTTTGCACCTTAATAAAATTTCTGATCAATTTTTGATCGTAAATGAAATATTTAAATAGATCTAGAAGACATTATCATAGAGTAGAAAATTTATTGAAAAACATGCAAATAAGAATAAATATTGCCAATGATTTTGTTTTCCGATATTAAATCGACAAAAGTAATATACATTTAGAGCTTTATCAATATTAATATATTTTGCTAGTTTTTTCAATTATAAAATAATGATCTTTATAATTTTTAAAGCAATTAATTGAATTTTTTCATGAAGAATTGAAATTATAAAAGCTTTAATATTTAGTTGAAAATATAAACACTGTTATGGACATCAAATAATATGCATATCTTATTGCATATCCACAATAAAAAATTTTGCTTAAAAATGTATGATCATATGGTAACTACAAAATGTCTAGGTATTCCTTAACTTAAATATTCTATATTAACTTTTAACCTCAACAAATTTTCCATATCTCTTAGAGTTTACCTTAGCAAAGTTTTTGCTATGTAAATTTTTCATTAATAAAAAGGCATAGCTTGACTGTCAAAAGGATTTTTAATTAATATTTTATGTGAAAATAGACTGTCAGGTTTGAGAATTTGAATGTTTAAAACTTTTTTAAGGACTGGACTAACACGATTTATTGTCCAAAAGTGCCCAAAACTTATTATCATGAAAACAGTTAAAACATTCAAAAATTACAAATGTAACCACATTGCATATAAAAACTTATACCTATCGATAACTTTTATTACTATTTAATTTTAAATACAGTGCACTCATGATTATCCGGGTTAATCACCGGGACAGGTCGCACGGACAATCGAAAAACACGGATAATCCGAAAACTTCTTTTATTGAAGAAAAATTCAATATCAGAACAAAAAATATAAAAATTACTGACATTTGCATGCATAACATCAAACTAGGAATTTTCCTTATTAAAAAATGTGTAATGCGTCTTCGCCATATATCTATACACATATTTCACCATATATCTACACACAAACCGCAGCAATGTCACTGTAATCAAATCCTCCCATATAATCTAATAAAGTTTCCACAGAGCAGCAGAATGAGAAATGGTATTTCATTCATTTACTACATCTTCTGCATCAGTTACTATCATCACTATTTGATTTAACAACATAACGATGTCTTCATCAGTCAAATACTGGAAGCCAGGCTCACATGCATCACTTTGAAAACAATCTTCTCAATTTTCTTCATCAAGAATTTCGAAATCTTAGATTTCTTTTGCTTGTTCGAGAACACTGTTATCATATTTTTCTTGAACATCTGAAGAGGATAGGATTGTTCATCAAGCGGTATGATCTTTCGTGATAACGTAGACGATTTTACCTTTGACCATGCTGCTGATATTCCATATACTGCAATCCAATAACGAATATTGCTTCCAAAAATTTGGTAGTGTTATAACTTCATGAATCAAATTTTTTTAATCTTGAAAATGTTTCTCTTTATATTTTTTGTGTGACTCCAGAATGAACACGGATAATCCGCAAACCGGATAATCAGCGCACGGATAATCGAGAGTGTACTGTATTTATTTTATAAAACTAAAAGATTTCTTGTAAGAAATTTTAAAGTTCAAAAAGTAGCTATATCCTGACGAAATTAAATGTGGTTGGAGTTGTATGGTATAATTGACGATTGTGACGAAAACAGGACAGTTGAAGATGAAAACTGGATCATACTTATAATAAAACTTTCATCTAGTATTTGAAGAGTAATTATATTTTATGTCATATTTCATGTTAATTATATTTTATCCATAATAAGACTTCTAAGTTAATTAATAAATTTTGCATAATGATATCAATAAGGACAGGCTATAGCAGATAAATCTCCCATGACCAGCCTAATCAAGAGCCAAATTAAAAAGTAATTGAATTGTTCTTAACAGAGAGTTAGGAGTATGGGAAGAGATCTATAGTTGGTGATTTATAGAAAGATAACATAGCCAAAAATAAAGCCAACCCCCCATAATCAATATTAAATTTGAAAATAAATTGGTGAAAGCGAATCTCCAAAAAGACTGTGAGAATTAGTACAACCATGTAACTGAAAAAATTTCTATGGTAAGAAATAAAAAGTTATAAATAGATTTTTCTTTTCGATTTAGTCGCAACAAGTGAAATAATGAGTCTTACATTAGTATTGAAATAAAACGTTAGCTGCTACATTGATTAAGGAAGGAATAAAATATTTTAAGTTCGCTTTTTCTAAAATGTAATAAAAATTTTATAATTAGTTTAATTTAAATAAATTTGATTAAGAATGATTTTAAAAAAATAAGTTTAGGAAATTAAAGAAATTTTAAAAGTAAGGAAATATGTAATGCCTATTGTGGCATCACAAGCTACAATTTTATTGATGATATCAAGTGCAATATATTTATGAAAAAAATATTATCTGGTTTTACAAAAGTTGTAGACAAAAAAAAAAGATTAAAAATATAGAAATACAGTAGAGCATCGATTATCCGAACCGCTCGGACCGAGCGTGGTTCGGATAATTGGAAAGTTGTTTAAAATCTAGTTTAAAAATTTAAATTATTATTATTCCCTTCACATAATATAACTTTCCTTCACACTTTTTCTAGGCTTAGGACTGGCAGTACTATCTAAAATAGCTCTGGCATGTTTAAAAGTTTTCTTTTTTTTAATTTTTAAATATTTCTTATTTATTTATTTTTTTAACTTTTTTTCTTCTTTTTGAATTATTTTTATCATATTTCAGCTTTTTTAAAAAAAAATTTTATCAATTACTGATGTTACCAAATTTTTCTTTATTTTTCATTGCAAATTCAGCAAAGACTTTTGCTTCAAAGAAGATGCTCTTTTTTCAGCAGCCATATCCCTTATTCTTTTTAAATAAATCAACTGATTTGGGTCAACATCATTTTGACGTTTTAGCCAATTCATTGCAATATCTAATGAATTGCATACTTCTATATGAGAAGGTCCACTATCTTGAATTTGATCACCTACTTCTTTCTCTTCGTCTGCATTTTCAGATTTTAATCCAAAATTTCAGCAACAAATTCATCATCATTTAAAATACTGGGTCGTTTTTAGTGTCTCGACACAAGTCTTCTATTTCTTCTGCTACATAACCAGGCATCTTTTCATGGGGAAGATCTACTGGTTCAGAAACTTCAGTTTCGTTTATTTTTTTGTGAAGAATTTTATTCCAAGATTTAAGATTCCAAGCACTGCAATCACTGATCATTAACCATAAGTGACAAGTACCCATCCCCAAATTGTAGATCTTCAGCACATATCTATTCATAAACTCCTTCCTCATTCCAACCATTGTAGACTGTCAAATTGAAACTCGCATTCTTGGAAGATAATTTTCAGTTGAAGAGGGCTAAAGCGGTATGATGGTTTAACTGTATAACAATACATGCATGTATTGGCTACTATAAGAAGACTGCTAAAAAAGGTTGTAAATTAAATAGGGTCTTCAGATGTAGTGGATAATATTTATTCTTCTAAATTTAGAAAAATTGTCGATAAGTTAAAAAGCATTCTAAACTTTAAAAAAAAGGCGAATTCNAAAAAAAAAAAATAGAAAAAAAAAAAGAAGCGAATTCGGACATGGTTCGGATAATTGGCGTTCGGATAATCGACGCTCTACTGTAAAACTAAAGCAAAAATTTTAGACAATATTCTACACTTTGGAAAAAGATTTATGAAATTAATTTGAAGGGAGAACTCACCACATGTTCTACTGTAGCACCTCGTCTAAGAATAAGACCACCTTCAAAATCAGGAGGTTCTGAAATAAAATATATGAAGGTGAAAAATACTTCTACGAGTATAGGAAATGACAGAAATAAAAAGATACAACAACAAATAAAAAGATAGATTTAACATTATTTAATAAATACTTAGACATTGAATAAAAAACATTTTACAACATAAGGAGCATGCAAAAACAATATTAACAACATTAGTTAGTTAACCAAGAGAGCCTAAATGCTGTTTTGCTTTTAAAAGAATTTGTTTTTAATGCTGAGACTTTAAACTATATATCCTGGGTTGAACAAAAGAATATAGAAAAGAAGTCATACTCTTTGAATATGTAAATAACATGGGAAACTGCTGTTAAAAAAATATATTGAGAAAACTCGCAGTAATAAAAACCTAATAAATTGACTCAAACACTGCATGGGTTTACGGTCATATAGATGCAAATTTAGCGCATCAAAATAGATTACACAAATGCGTGATTCAAATTTTGTATGTTATAATAATAATGGAATTTTAAAAACCATGGAAAAACATTGCATTAACTGCAAAAGAAGAGAAAAAGAGATTAAAACACTGATTTACAATGGTATCAAACACGTAGTAATGCTCAATTCAAAATTTTCCAGACGCAATATATTAGAAATTCAACCCAATTGCCTTATGAAAAGTAGGCAAATATATCACATTAATTAAGTCTTCTTTTTTTTTAATAACGGCAGGTACTGAACTTTCGTTCTTCGCCATAGAAGATGCAAGAAGTGTTGCTCATTTATCGTTACCCAGTGGGCACCTGCGAACCAAAGTCACGGAGGCGAGCAACATTACCAAACATTGATTAAGTAATTCTTCTGCTACAAATCGAAATTTGTGACAAAATTACTACTCCCTAAAATATAAGTTTAAAACAAAAAGTAAGAAAAAAACAGTTTTTTCAAGCAAATGATCATTTAAATGTTTTCTATTCTGGAATTACAGTTTAGATTATCAATTTAAATTTTTGTGTTTGTCACAGTTGTTCATTAATTCTAGCTCAAGTTATTATAAATTTTTTTTTCAGTCTCGATGTTTTTTGATTTTTATGTTTATCCGAGGTTGTGTTTTTCTCTAACAAATCTGTGTAAAAAAAGTCGTTATCTGGCGTGAATAAGAATTTAAAGAAAAAAAGAGAGTGCTGGTAAAGGCAGTATAAATGTCTTGTCATGGAGATTTCACACTTAAAAAAAATTTAGATTAATGGAACTTTAAAATTTTTTTGTCGGAATATAAATTATTGATTTGCAGATTTCCGCAAATCAATGGTCTTGAAATTCGCAGAACTCCACGAATTAGAGAAAGAATCACATGCCTGGTTAACTCTACATGTATGGTTGAGTACTCGGTCACCCACTATTTTATTATTTCTTTTTATGTTAGAATTTGTTAGCAGATTTAATTAACAAGGATTATATAAATGTTTTCTCAAAGAAATGTCTTAATAGTACAGTGCTGTTTATCAATAGTGTTAAAATTCAGAACAAACCAAAAATAATAAAATAACCAATAATAAAGAGCTTTTCTTCTTCCCAACCCTAGCAGTGGTTGGGAGGAAAGGAGGGTGCAAATCCTTTTTAAAAACTCTTGTGGCTGTGCTCTTAATGTTGTTTTTTCCTTTATACACAGTGACTACATTAAACCTTGGGGACTGGTTTACAATATGTCTATGGAAGTGAACCTTCCTTCCCTATGTATATTTTTTGTTGAAACTGTCTCCCCTCAGCATAAATCAACACCAAAAAAAATACACATTAGTTTTAAAATCTCAAAATAATTATTACTAATGACTAAATATTGCAATAATAGTTGAGGTATTATTATCAACATCAAGAAAGATATTCATACGCAATTCAAAAGCATGTTGCACCCTTCTCTGAACTTAAATTTCAGTTATACTTTTTGAAGCAGAATATAGTAAAAGTATGGGCTTTAATGCAAAATAAAGAACTTAGTAACTTAAATATATATATGCATGTATTATTTTGCTATTAAATTTTCAATTGATTCAGAAATGAGAAATTGAAACACTTCTTTAGATTTTGGCTTTCTCCAATTAATGAAAGGAAAGAAAAAATAACATACTCCACATAGTTGCAAGTAACATATTCTTATTTATATAAATTTCAAAATGAAATTGAAAATAATATTTGATACAAACTTCAAAATTATTCATGATTTGGTATTTAATATCTCATAATGCGAAGTAACTCAGCATTGAAATCATTATTATTTGCAAAATAGTAGTTTATTTTAACATGGATCATATAGATAAGAGCATTTTTGCTTTAACATAAAAGAATTTGTGGCCTTTCAAAAAAGATACAATAAATGTTCTAATTATTCTACTTAAAGCAACTCTTAAAAATGCAAAAAAATTAAAACATTCTCATCTGTCTTTTTAATAACAAGGTAGCTTACCTGCCAAAAATAAATTTGTTTATTAGTTATGCTGAAAAGTATTATTTTATGGCATTCTCAACAGTAATTTCTAAAAAACGTAATTGTTGCAATTTTAATAATTATTCCTAAGAAGGTTATTTCTTGCAATTGTGACAGTTATTCCTCCATAAAAATATTAATAGTGTTCGATTTATTCTCCTTTAAGCCACTTTTAAAAACGAACATAAATTTTTAAAAAATTTCCTTCATCCTTTTTAATAACTAATTAGCTCTACCTATTAAATTAACTTTGTTTATTAGTTACTCTGTAAAGAATGATTTATGGCATTCTCAACAGTAATTTCCATTAAAGGCTATTGTTGCAATTTTAACAATTATTCCTAAAAAGGTCATTTGCTGTAATTGTAACAGTTTTGCCTAAAGACGGCATTTGTTGCAATTTTCATTTACTGTGGCATCGCAAAATGTATATTAAAAATGACACTGATAATCAGACATTAAGAGTGCGTCATACCACGAGAGAAACTTTCCGCCACAAATTCTCTTTCACCTTCATGACTAATTTAAAATTCAAAGTATAGAAAAAGTGAGTTCAGACAAACCTAGAGTTCAAATACTGAAAAGAATTTTTTTTAAATATCAAAATGAAAATAAATTACAAGAAATTAACTTAGGATTATGCGATGGAGAAGTACTCTTCCAATAATTTGTTTGCATTTTGAGATTTCAAAAAAAAAAAAAAAAAAATTCAGCAATTGAAACTTTGTGGCATACTCAAGGTTTGTCAAAAGTCACATTTTCTTTCTTTTAAATTAGTAATGGAGGAGAAAGAGAATTTGCAACAAAAAGTTTCTCCTGTGGTATGGCATCCTCTTATAAGAATATATTAATTTCTATTTGCTAAAAAATAACAAGCAACTTCACAAATTTATTTACTTTATTCTTATGAAGTTGCACTGGGTAATATCAGAACATATAAAATAATTTCTTAGAAAGCTAGAGCAAAAGCAAACAATGCAGCATTAGTAAGTGAGCATTAATAAAGCAAAATATTACATACCTCCTCTTTTTTTAGTATAAACTCTAATTAATGCTAAATACTCCCACAATTTATCTAACAGGTAATCTAAATTGAGCTTCATATTACAACTGAAAGAAAAATGATGATATGCTATCAATTAATTTAAAAAATATCAATGAGGTAAGAAATAAGAATACAAATTGATACATAAAAACTTGATACAATTTTAAACATGAAACATAAAAAATAAAATAATGAAGACATTTAAGGGAAAAAACTGTAGCATAGTGCCATACACAGACATCTAATTTTTTTCTGCATCTTATCAGTTTATTATAAATCCCAAATTTTACATCTAGTTGGGTCATAGGCTTTCATCTACTATATATTTTAAAAGAATTGATAAAATTACGTTAAAGTTACACTCAGTTACGTTAAAGTTACACTCAGTTACGTTAAAAAGTTACACTTCAATAATGGCAGTTAATTTTGGGGTTAAAATTTTTTAAAAAGTAATATAATATTTTACATTAAAAAAATATTTTTTAGTTTTAAGATCTTACATGACAAAGTAAAAAAAAAAAAAAAGTCTGCTTATTTTATGATTGTTATTTGGTAATTTAAATGGCAATTATTATTTGGTAAAATAAGTAGAAATTTTGGAAAAACTAGTCAAAGTTATTCCAGGTCAATAAGTAAACACTTTTCATGTAAAATTAGTCATTATTTGACATGGTTTAAAAAAATAACGAAATAAATAAAAACATCATAATATCTTACAATCAAGAGAAAGAGGTTAACTTCAGTGAGAAATAGACATTAAAAAATCATAACTACATGAATAAATTCTTATTCACTTATTTTCAAAGTAGCTTTCTGTAGCAATTCATGTGATCTGCATGCAAGATATTTATTCTATAGAATTTTTCTTTTAGATTCTCAACAGGTGTGTCACAAATCTCTACAGATAAAAAGGGGGCTTTACGTCTTGACATATTTTATCATAGATAAACAAACTACATAAACAAGTAAGTTCAATTATTTATTCATAACAGAAGATATTCCATAATGTCTAATAAACAATTGAGTTCAACTTTTTTATCAGGGTGCGTAGTCTGATTTTTCAACAAAAAATGAACACCTTTTAAGTACTTTTTAAGCACTAAAAAAACTTTTAATCACTTTCCAAAACAAAAAAAAATCATAATTAGGATATGTGCAGTAATAAAAATTTTTTCCATTGTTGAAGTTCTTAATTTATAAACATAAAATCAATAAAATTCAAAAAAAATTTAAAAACTTTACATAATCATGATAAAATAACTAGTTTCTAATAAATATTGCAGAGAAAATTGTGAAAATCATGAAATTTTTGTAATTTAGAATGACAATCGATACAGCAAAGAAAAAATCTCTTTTTAAAAGATAAAAAATTAAGCACTTTTAACATAACAAACATAAAAAAACATTAAACAACATTAATTTGACATAAAAAAAAGCACCTTTAAGGGCTTTTAAAAAATGTAAATCAAAAATAAAATAAGCATGTTTAAGCACTTTTTAAAAACGCTGCACTCCCTGATTATTCAATATAGAGAGTGTTCAGTAAGGCGTGCCTTAAGTATACATATTTTTAGAATCCTTGTTGAAAGTAAGGTAAAAAAGTTAGAAACATTTGGGATAAAAATTTAATATTTATGGGAGATACATAAAATGCCATTGAAAAATGTAAAATCATTAGTGAGGAATACAGAGTGAAAAATACCAAAAACAATTAAACTTCCCAATGAAACATGAAGTTACTTTCGTGTTCTAACGTCAAAAACGATTTGTTAGATTCTGACTTTCCTTAAAAATATTTGTATGCAGCCTCTAAAATGTAGAGCTTTTTTTTAAAATCCTAATATATCTTCTAGGGTGGTGATTACAGAAACCATGTAAAACAGTTTGAAATTTTCAAATAATTTTCTGCATAAAATGAATAATCTTATTTTGTCTACACTTTGAAAAGATATAAAAATAATTAAAGCACATTTTGAAAATAATAAGCTGTGAGTTATAATAATTAATTAAATGATTCACACTCGCAGAATGGTATAAACACGATTCAAAATACCTCAATTTTAAATTCATTAACCTAAGCTTTGTGCACTTGTAAGCATTGTGAACTTGTAAAGCACTTGTGCTACATACTAGAAATGTTGGATTGAAATGTAAATTTGAAGAGCAGATGATAAAAGTGTTGCAGGCCATTATTAATATGGTCAGATTTTCACATATTGAGAGTAAACATCAATTTAGAAAGAAATTAAGATCTGTTTAAGGACACATTGCAAAAATTTTTAAACTCAAAAAATGATACTTGTACAATGCATTCCTCTAAAATGTATGATGGAATGTAATAAATTAATTCATTTAATGTAATAAATAGTCAAGTTCATTTAAAGCTAAAAAAATCTTTTATTTTGCATTATTTTTTAATAATCACCATTGCCTTTAGATGTTTTATCAAATTATACAATTAAAAACATCACCTTAATTTATTGACCTTTAGCAATATTTTTAAATTTGTACACTAACCTCTAACCGCCCGGTGGCTGAGAGGTAATGTTTCGTGCTGTCGTGCCACAGGATCCTGTTTCGATCCTTGGGCCAGGCAAGGTCGACTCAGCCTTTCATCCCTTTAGTGGGTCAATAAAACGAGTACCGAGCCTGCTTGGGAGCTAAACACTCAGGGTTCCACATTGGGCTGACCACCCAACAGGAACATCTGCTCTTGCGTTTCAGAGCCCAAAAGTAAAAAAAACTGGGTTGTGTAGTAGGCCTTGGCCCTTTATGGGCTGTCGCGCCACTGTGTTTAGTTTACTTTGTTAACCTCTAAAAACCTTATTCTACTTTTCAAAAGGACTTACTCAATTTTCAAAAATAACGCCACATACATTTGCTCAAAAAGAAATCTTGATACACATTAAAAAAAGGTGGTTTTTTTTTGTCTGAAGTAGAAAAACTTATAAAAGATGATGATTGTGATGCATTTTTCCAACTAACAGGCATAGACAAATAAATTTAGGCATTTAATAAAAGTTGTAAAGGGTATAATAATATCAGGGATGCCACAAGAAAATATATCAAAAATATTTGCCTTTATTAGCTTAATTTTTTGCTTGCAGCTGGAAAAAAATGACAGGTTTCACAATGCTAAGCACAGCATGCAAAAGCTCAAAAAACTAAAATAGTTGCCAAAAACCATGAAAACAGTAGCCAAATAACTTGTGGCCAAGAAGATATTTGTATCATGTGGTAAAGAAAATGAACATGCGTTACGTTTCCCAATGAAAGACGAGAGGAATGTGCAATAAACTGTCGTTCCTTACGAGAAATCGAGAAGTGTTAAAATTAGCATATTAAGAGTGGAAAATGGCACCAACTTGCCAGATATATTTTCATTGTTTAATTGCGTTAGAGGCCAGAAAAATTAGTTGCATATTTTTTACATCCATACGAGTATGTGGTCCTGTTCAGTATATAATAAAAAATAATAACTAAAGACTTGCGAAAAAGATAAGTTCAATTTGACTAAGACTCATTTGCTATTAATAAGGTGAATAAACTGTTAATAATAAATAGTTTAAACTTAAATAGTAAAAATGTAATCAACCACTATAAAAGTAACAATAGTCATTTCAGAGAAAGGCTCCTTCACAGGAATATGCCTATACATGACTGCCTATAGGCAGCATTGCTACATACATGAATACATGACTGCCTATAGGCATATTCCTGTGAAGGAGGGGATAAAAGGAAAAGGGAAGTATTTTTTCAAGCACCTAGTTTATTATTGAAGTAACTTCGTTAGAAATGTAAAAAGTTTCATAAAAGTCGTCTTTGGGCAAAAGTAGTTACCTTTTTCAGTTTTTTGGGGCAAAAAAGTAGCTATAGTCAGGAAATAGTTCCAAATAGACACATCTTTAGTCACCTGTGGCAACCCTGTTATATTGCTAACAATAATGTTACATAAAAAATTCTTAAATTTTATAGGCATTCTTTCATTTTGTTCCTTTTTACCATAAAAATATAAATTTTCTAGAAATAGCAGTTCGACAAGCAATTTTTACAAAATTCCATACTGTTTTTTACGAAATTCACAATTATTTTTCTCCTGGATGGCATTAAACAACATCTTTTCAGATTCAGAACTTAAAATAGATATTAGTTTTTATGTTAAGTCAGTATCGTCGTGTGAGAGTTGAAATAATTTTTACATACCTTACAACTACAGAATTGGGCAAATGAGCTAGTCGATCTACTTCTTCAATAGATATCTGATCTATTTTGTTGTACACGTAAAGGCATGGAAGATAAACACGATTTCTGTTGATTACGTCTATGAGCTCATCAGGAGTGCAGTCCTCTCTGAATAGCACCTCAGCATTAAATATTTCTAATACAGGATAAGGAACGCATTGACTAGACAACTGATAAAAATTTAGTTCAACAATCTTGTTAAAGCGATTTTCACTGAGGTCCATTTACCATAATCTGTTAAAACTATTAACTAAAATCATAAATTTTAAAAACAATTTTAAAAAAATCACTTTTTTTTAAAATTTATCCTTCATAATTACTAATTAACATTCATATAGAATTTATTAATAATGCTCAATATTTAAAAATACTACTATAACTAAACTTAATATTCTAACTAAAATTGTTAAAATAATTATATAATTATTACAAACTAATGACTTAATAAAAAAATTCCAGTTACTTTTGTTCAAGCAAAACATCCTGATAAATTTATAAAGGTTTAATTGATCAATTAGAAATTAAATTAAGCAGAACAAGTTTTCTTTCATTAATCATACATATAATAACAAATTACGTATGTAATACGTTTCACAATAAGTTTTATCCATATCGACACTTTTTTAAAATACATATATATACATATTAGTTATTTTGCACTATAAATAATGATTTACATATTACGTCCCCTCTAATTTCTTCTCTGTATAAATTTAATGAAACGATTAACGTTAATTATAAAATTAAAGAAAAAAAACAGCAATTTACAAATCAAATAGTTAAGAACTGTTGCTTAAATGGTGGACCTGATGTCTGATAGGCATCAATGAAGTAGAAGGCATTGAAATAAAATTTGCTAATTTCATATTCTATATAACGAAAAGTCGAACTAATTTTCCAGAGATATAAAAATTATTTTACAAATTTATAATAGAATAAATTTAAAAATAGTTTATGTTTGATTATGAACAACACCAAAACTTATTAAACAAATTCAATGCAAATTACAGAAAAGGGATAGTGCAAAAATAATAATAATAAATAAAAAAATAAAATATTTGTATAGTACCGTAAGTAATGTTGAATAGGTTATGACATATTTTTCTTCGGTGTTATGTTTGGCATTTATCAGTGTTAAGTTATTTATGACACATAATATTTTTATCACATCCAAACTGAGTTCTACTTATTGAGTTCCATATACGTACTAATGAAATTTATTTGATAAAATAAATAAGGAAAGTTAAATTGCATTTTTAATATTGTGCAACTATTTTTTAAACTTAAAAAATACTGATAAACCTATAAATAAGTAGAATAAAATATATTTGTGGAAATTAAACGAAGGTGATATCACGGTTAACATTTTTTCTGCCGTTGGTTGCGTTTGGTCATAAAGAGAATTGCCTTCAAAATTTTTTTTTAGTTTTGTTGAAAAAGTCTAAAAAAATTAAGACAACAAAACATAAAATCTTTTTTTCCAAAAAAAAGTGCTATAAATGTTAATGATTTTTCAAAATACTCTTAACAAATAAGAGTTTTTTAAACATAACAAAAGGATACTATATTCATGTAACACCATTTGAACCAGCTTTTCGTCACATCTAGTTAAGTTACACATTGCATTAAATGATATTCCTCCAGCTTTTTTGATCTAAATTATAGAGTAAAAGTAATAAAAACATGATTAAAAAATGTTTCTTAAAATAGAAGTTAATATTACTCAAGTAATGTCTGTAAACTTTACTAAGGTTAATGCAAGATGGAACACATTATTTACAGGGATTCAATAAAACACAACTAAAATTTCAAATTGTACAGCATTATTAATAAATACTTGCAATTCAAAACTAATATTTTTACTAAGACTGCTATAAAAGAGTTTACTTTGTTGCTTCCAAAATGTGAAGTTAGATTTGAGGAAAAAAATAGCTTTTATTAATAATATCAATCTGGTTAATGAAAGAGAGGACAAATAATTTATAAGGATTCTATAAAATACAACTAATATTTTAAAGAGTACAACATTATCAATGAATACTAATTACTATTTGGATCAGGTTTTGTATTAATGAAATTAAAGTATAAAAGTTTTAAGAAAAAATTTTAAATTTTTTAATACTAATTTAATTACCTTTGCAATTGGAAAAAAAAAATCACAAAAATATTAAAAATATATACAACTCAAAATTTACATGCTTACATTTACAATTGCTTTAGATAAAAAAAAAATTCTTTCTTTAAATAAATATAAATTAATAAAAACAGGTTTTTACAATTTATTTTATTATTTAAGGGTTACAAGGAGGAATTCTAGGAAATATTTTTTAGTATATCTTGATTATCTGGTTGGTTATGGTGCTTTTTCTTTAAGAAAATATCAACTCTAAAAATAAAAAATCTGAATTATTTTAATTTTTTTGTTTTGGCACTGTTTGAAAATATGTTAAAAAATAAAGGAAAATTTAAATTAATAAAATTATTAGAATTTATATTTGTTGTAGATATTATTTTAAATTATGTTTGTCTTAGATATTACCTTTTAAAACAAATATTTAAATAAATAAAATAAAAACGAAAAGAATAAAACCATAATTTAGTATTATTTTTCTCCTGGTGGTAAACAAGGAAAAAGAATAAGAAATTCAATTTCCTGCACTTAGTTTTTTAGTGGATTACTAAAACAATAAGAAACAAATGCATTTCTTCTCAAAATAATTTATAAAATTATATGCAAAAATAATTAAATAACAATAAACAAGAGTACTATTGCAGGCTACTATACATCTTTTTATTTATGAGGAACCATATTTCTTTTAAAAAAAGTTCAAAAAGTACAAATAAAGGTAAATAGAATAGAAATAAGAATGAATAGGATGTTATTTCACATTTTTAAGGGGATTGAACATTTTGAATATAAAAACACAATATAATAAGAGAATTTCGAAACACAATTGAGATAAAATTGTTATTTCTTAAAAATTCAGTCGTAAATTAGTTGAGAAATTTCATGGTTATTTTATCTAACAGTGACATTATCACTTATAGGTCTTCTTTTAAAAACTAAAGGAAAACGTTTCCTATGTAAACAGTTTCTATTATGTTATGTAGAGTTTGAATTTAAAAAAAAAAAATTTTGTTAGACGGTTTTAATGGCACAGTTTACCAACACTAATTGATGGTATTTATACTATCTATTACAAATAGATGTTATTTTCACTAGGTAGAAGAAAAAAAATTTGCATTTCAAAAATAATATTCATACTAAAGTTTCCATAAAAGAGTTTGCTCTATTTCTTCCAAAATATGAGTTTAGATTTGAGGGAAAAAGTAGAATTTAACATTACTTAACAAACATTAAACTAAATGGATTTCTAAACACAATAAGACTTTTGATTAAATCAAACATAAAAATCAATTGCATAAAGCATCTTTTATAGAATATTTGAATTTTGTTAGCAGATCTCATCTAATATATTTGAATTTTCATATTGATCTAAGAACTTGCATTTTTTCCCCCAAGCTTTTCCAAAAAAAAGTTTGTTCTCATTTTCTTTTTTCAGGAAAATTATTCTTTATCATGAGATTTTCTAAAAGATGCAAAAAATGGCATCTTTTATTTCTTGGTGTCATTAGACAAAGGGGTTCAAGGCCAAAAAAAAAAAAATTTTAGTGTCAAACAAAAGTGTAAAAAAAATTAGGAATTTGAATCTGAAAATTACAATTCTCAGCCTTTAGTCTGGGAAAGGTAAGAAGAAAAAGTTACCTAAAAATTGAAATGCTGCAGCTGATTTTAAAAATTTTCATATTATCTAATCAGGATTTTTGCTTATTTGTATAAGCTTCAATTCAAACTGATCTGGAAAATCTGCACTCTACTTAAGCTTGTAATTACCATTATGTCTAATACTGATACATCTGTTAACAAGCAATTATGTCTTCAACTTATTACATTTTACAAACAAATGCTTAGTTTAATATTATTCCATTTCTGAAGAATCTCTATAATCAAAAAACCTCACTTTTCTAGCTTTGGGCACTTAACCATATTTTTTTTTCCATAAACGGTAGAGAAGAAAAAAAAATATTGATAAAAAATATAAATAGGCTATTTCTCCAAAATTCTTTATAATTATCACAACCTACTCTTTTACTAAAAAATAAATAGGTTTTACACGGCAAAATGGACAAATTGAAAAGCAATAAAAAAAATTAAAGGACAATATCAAATTTTGCAATATAGAAAAGGAATTTTGTCTAATAAATTGCATAAATATAAAAACAACACATAATTAAAAGCAAGTAATCTAATATACTAACCTTGAAATAAATATTGGGTTTCTCTTTGTTCAGTCGAATGCCAACTGTCTCTAACTCCTTTTCCAATAGTTCCCTGCAAAAAGAATGTTGAGTAAAACAAAAGTTGAAATATAAATATAACTTGTTTGAATTATTAAAATTATAAATGTATATATTATGTATGAATTATATATGTTTCCTATGGCATTATTATGCTATACCTATTTTCTATGCTAATAAAAAACTGATTCTGGACTTTTTTCCAACACTGATACCACAAGAGATATTTAATTATACAGATTTCAAACTACTAAGATGTGATAGAGAAACTACAATATTTCATACTTTTATTATTTCTTATAGTGGTTTTTCAGTTATCTTTGTTAATAAATTATTAACCAAAACTATTTTCGTTTCATCAAAATAAATTTTATAGCTTTCCAATAGTTTAATATTGCTAAAACTATAAAACTAGGTTCTTCTGTAACATTATTAGCATATGCTGGTTGAAAAATATAATAAACTTAGCCAGGACCTAAAACCTTTATGATGAGATTGACAAATTCCACTGTATTTTGTTTTTAGTACATTCAGTTCAGTACCCATACCAAAGAAACATATCAATCATAGATTGATATGTTTCTTTGATATGTTCAATCATATCAATCAAAGAAACATATCAATCATAAATGTGAGATTGTACTAAAAACAAAATACAGTGGAATTTGTCATTCAGTTCAGTACCCAAACCAAAGAAACATATCAATCACAGATTCCGTCAAAAATTTTTGCTAATATAATTTTAAAACAAATAAAATCTGTTGCTAATAAAAAATTAAGAAATGAACAGGCCGTCTCATGTTACCGAAAGGGTTCAATCGCTCTCAATAAATTCATTGGATTTACAATAGAGATTACCACCATGTTGTGAAGCATAACTGAACAGAGTACTCAATTAAATTCAACCCTTTACCTGAATTTAATATATTTTGCTAAAGCTTTCAACTGCATAAATGTGAATGTTGATGGAATATCTCACAGGTTTATAATATAGCTATAAAAATAATAAACATTATCAAAGTGTTAAGGACCAACAGCGGAGGATGTTTTTTAGTAAAGAGCACAATGACTGAAAATTTGAAAATCTGAATTGAAAACAAAATATATTTTTCATACCTTTTGTTCATTGTGGTTATTGAATGGATTACAAAGAAAACTCAACTGAAAAAAATAAAGATAAGATAGAATTGGACAATTTTTTTGGAAGATCTAGAATATGTAAACAACATTGCTCAATTAGCCTTCAGATTTGAGGATATGGAACCAAAAAGATAAATTATGACTGAAATCATACAAATGGTCGTTCTAAATATAAAAACATAGGAAACCAAATGTATGAAAATAATTGGAAATGTTTAACTAAACTTAGCTAACAAAATGCAGAAGTTGAAGATGCTAATAGATTTACATACCGGGGGGGGGATTACAATAACTGAAAAACATGATCTTTCAATTCTTTCTTCTTGGCCCATGGTATCATACATAAAATAAACCTTTCTGACTCTGATAGCCGAAGACCATAAGGATATTATCTCACGCTTGTGTTACATAATAACTTGTCTAGAGCTGTGCTGATGCAGGGGAAAAAGTGTTCGCCCCCCATTAAGATAACCTGGGTTTGAATTCTGCACCTAACTTGCACCAACCACAATGCTGATGAAAAATATACTCAGTGGTAAACAGCTGAGTTGCGATTAAAATTACAAGGCTAAGAAGGTGAACGTTAATAGCCGTAAACTCAGATTTGAAACAGCTTTTAGATGTTGATTATATACCTACTACAACTTGTCTTAATACACATACTCTTGAAGTTTGTTGTTGTAGTTGTAGTTCATTTACGTCACACTAGAGCTGCACAATGGGCTATTGGCGACGGTCTGGGAAACATCCCTGAGGATGATCCGAAGACATACCATCACAATTTTTATCCTCTGCAGAGGGGATGGCTCCCCTGCTTTAATAGCCCGACGACCTGCACGTGAAGTCGAGCACTTTACGGTAGAACAGTCTAACGAGGACCAATACCGCACACCCTCGGTCCCTACGCAGATTGATCCAAGTGGTCACACTGATCACAGCCAGTGATGTTTGACTTCGGTGATCTGGTGGGAACCGTGTCTTAATGATCAGTCCACTGCGGGACCTCTTGAAGTTTGAAAGCCTGGAGAAGTACCTCTTTTGTCAGTCCTGAATAGTTACATAAAATTTCAAACTCCTCAGTTTTATTACACAAACTCAACAATAAAGTTTACTATGCTATAAGACTGATTTATGCCATATGACTTGGAAACTAACCAAATCACAAGAGAACAAATTGAACAATTTTCAAACTAAATCCCTTCTTAGGATCTATTCAATCTTTTAGCTTTATATTCCTTCAAATGAGCAATTACATAAAAACTATAAAATAAGATTTATGGCAAAAGAAATTAAAAACAGAAAATGCATCTGACTCGGAAATATTTTAATGATGCCTGCCCATGATATTTTAATGATGCCATGATGCTCTCTCCCATGTAACTCTCACATGAACAAACTTACAGGGCGAAAAATGGTTGGATGATCTAAACGAAGCTAGGCAGAGGAGACAGATTTGGACTAAAGACGAGAGAGAACAAGACTCAAGGCCTTGTGCATCATCCAGGCACAACAAGAACTATGATGATAAAGGTATCAATATCTTGACTTTATGTAAATATTAAATATAAATCTAAATAAAAATCTAAAATATTAAATGAACTCAATAAAACATTATTACTTTTGAATTTCTCCTTTAGTTGCATCCAACATCATCAGCACTAAATCCGCTGTCCTTGCAACAGCAATAACTTGGCGACCTCTACCTTTACCTAAAGAGGAGAGAAAATGACAATTACAATATTAAAATATATGTTGCTTCCAAACCATTCTTTAGTAGAGCTGCATTTGCATGAAACAGTTTCATGATGAAATCTGAACTATTTAAATTGCAAGCCTTATAGTAGGCCAAAAAAAAAAAAAAAAAAAAAAANAAAAAAAAAAAACTCTTGACAATATTTTTCAACAAAAAAAAAAAATATTAGAATTAAAAAAAAAAATCAGAAATTTTTTTGGAACGGTGTAATATATAGCAGGCTACTTTGAAGAAAGGCATATAAACCAAAAAAATAGTATAATTACTTAAGCATAATAAAGACAAATTTAATTGCAAAAAAATAATAAAATATACCATTTTTAATATCAGTATCTTTTTGTTTATAAAAAATAATTTTAACAGCTTCAAGAATAACTATATTAATGAAACATTGAATAATTTATAATAATTTAAGATCATAGGAAATTTTTATAGTACTATTGCATTAAGTAATAACCATAAACAATTAATTAATATTCTCTCACATCAATATTCAGCAAAATGTTTAATTGAATTCAAGAGTCCCTTAGTCAAACAGTATTGAACTATTTTTTTCAATAATCTCAAGACAAAAGCACAATAAATAAGTTGTTTAACATTTTTCGTACAAGATGAGTGAACGTTCCCTCAATTCACTATTCATTAATTCTATGAAATGATTACTACATTATTAATAGGAATAGATATTTTTTAAATCATTTTAAAGGGGAAAGAATTAAAAATTGAAATAGAAATTTAATTCAGAAAAAATCAACCGTACAAGATTTGTAATTAAACAATCATTTTTATTCTTCTTTATCTAATAAATTTCATTTAAAATGTTCATGATTATCATTTTATCTAACAAATTTAAACATAAAAAAAGCTGTCTGATATTCATTGATGTGGTTTTTGGTGCAGATGAAATTAAAGAAATCTTTGTGCATATAGTTATCCTTGCAGTTTTTCTTCACTGTGACCATAAAAAACTTTTTAAAAGAGTGCAGGTGTTAGCAAATAAAAAATAAGAATGATTTTTGTCTAATACAGTGCCAACAAACAAACATATCTATAAAAGTCTTGAATCACATTTATTAACAGTGAAGGTAAAAAATTTGCTTTAGCCTAAGTGAAATAATTTTTATGCACAAAAATAAAAACTTTTAAGACTTTCAGTTATTTATTATTTGAAAAACGAATAATGTGATATTTAATTCAACAAATGCAGCCAAATATTAAATATCAATACATTAAAAAAAAAATTTAAAATTCATTTTTTTTTCCTAATTTAAAAAGGTAAAGTAAAAAGCCCTAATCTTCATAAGAAAGTATATATAAGGATGTAATAATCAATGAACTACTTGATAAATAAATATAAAAAAGTTAAATAAATCAATTTGCAGATAAGATGAAGACATTATTTTTACTATTTCACAAACCTAATACAAATAATTTGATGATCAGCAAATCTTGTGCTATAATGAATATTCTGGTAATAAAAAAAAGCCCCCGTAATAAGATAATCCAAATTTATTTTAATGAAGAAATATTTTAAATTATTTGTGAGCAACTGAATAATAAATATATTATATAAATTTATGGTCAGGACTATTATTTGTACTGTGTTGTACGATGTTAGCATATGGTCCACCCTACTAACCCTTTTACAGCAAAGAAAGCAATAACCAATGACAGCCAAGAGAAAAAGTAAAACAATAATTAATTTTACAGTTGAGATAAAACTCATAGTCACAAAAAAAGCAACTAAGATTACTTTTTTAATTGAAAGTACGTTTAATGTTTAAGCAGATTCAGGTCATATAATTTTTAAAAAATTTAAAAAAGAGTTTAGATAACATACTGTTACATTACACAATATTAAACAAAACAAAAATAAATACAAAACATATTTTATACCAGCTGCTGCTCCTTCAATAATACCAGGAAGATCAAGAAGTTGGATATTAGCTCCTTTGTACTAAAAACAATAAAAATGAATTACAAAAAGCTACTAAAAACTACAAATTAAAGATATTTTCATATTTCATTAAAAAAAATAGAATTCTGATATCATATTAATAAATTATATTTTATACATATATAAACTTTGAATCAAAAGATGCAAAACTTTAAAAACAATACCAAAAGTACATTTTCCACAATTGAAAAATATATTCCTAATTTGCTTACAGCTAAGTGAATTTTCAATTAATTGATTTGAGGTTACCTTTATAAACTACACAAGGTTTAGCATCATAATTATATTTAAAAAAAATGGTAGGTAAAATTTGTCTTCTATTTTATATTGAGGCACATCAGAATAACAAAAATAATCAAAAATTAATTATTATGGAAAATTAACTATGGGGCACTTCTACAGATTAAGAACACTTTGGAGCAATTTTTTAAGGGACAAGTAAATTTTTTAAAAAGAGAAAGGAAAAAAAAGTATATTTTGATGCTTTATTTATTTTTAAGAAATAAAATAATCAACTTATTCAAACTTCAAGCATAAAGAACAGCATTTTATTAGGTTTTAAAAATTTAGCAATTGACAATCAATTTATAAAAATCCCTTAGAATTAGTATTCACCCAAACAAGACATAATTTCTAATGCATTGTTTTTTTTTCTGAAATTTAGTACACTTCTTCCAGAAAAAAAAATTTTAAATTGAGAGAATAAAAAATAACAAGTAAATTAATTTTGGCAAAATTATATGCTCAGAAACATTATTTTTGTTAAAATCTAGATCATGTAAGGGAGAAGGGGTTAGTGTTGGCACAGGACTAAAGTGTACATCTTGAATAACTTTTTTATTTATTTATCAAATTTCCTCTGTGAGATATCATTGATTGAAAAAAATCATGAACAATTGCAGGTGCAAGTCCATAATCATCAGTGCATATTTTAGTAGAAATCTATAAAATAAGGTTTTTAAGTAGCAAAAGTAATTTTGAAATTTTCTCTTTGCTGTACTGTTCACACATTTTATTTAAAGAGACGCCAACTTGCTCCACTATGTAAAAAAATATTTTCCAGTAGTAACAAAATTTAAGTTATTTTTAATTCAGCATTTATTTTAAGTAATTTTTCCATCGCTACATATTAAAAATTCGAAATATCATAGGAAGTGCATCAATTAAATGTAGAATGTGCCCAATTTCAATAAGCTCATTTCATTAGATCTTGAAAAATGGGAAGAATAATATCAAATCAAGCCAAATGGGAAAAAAAGAATCTCTTTTCTGTAAGTTTACTTTGATTGATTTTAAGCTTTGGGAAAATATTCTTGGCTTGTATGACAACTGCATAAAATTAAATTAATAAAAAATGGAGTTTTGAAAGTTAAAAAAAAATCTAGTACCACCTTTCTTGATTTGACAACGTAATTAACGTATGAAACGTAATTAAAAGTTAATTAAATTAAAACTGATTAAAAAAATGTCTGAATATTTTCACATTTAAATTTACAAGTTAATGTTTTAAAAACTGAAATAATATCACTGTTAAAGGTATAAGAGGAAATTTAATTTCCACTCCAAATACAGAAATAGATTTTTATAGTAGCATTAAAAAATTTGCATTTCCTTGTCATGCGGATAATCAGAGGAATAAAATGAGTAGTTACATTGAAAACTGAAATTTGGTGTAATTGCTAAGTCTTTCATGTTTTTACAGCCAGTGGCAACAAGAAAGAAAAATTACATAAGAATAAAGAAAAGTAAACAAGAATCGCATTAAATAAAATATAGTACTATAATGATTGTGGAGATAGTAGTTAACAACAATGTCAACCTTTATCTATGAAGAGGTACCCCAACACAGAATCAAGTTAACATATCTTATATAACTAGTTAATTAGAATTGTATTTTTGTGATTCTTTAGACTTTCACTTAAAAAAAAAAAAAAAAAAAAACATATTATTATTTTAATATCAACAAGAAAAATAAAATTGAAATACTAACTGGGATTACACCAGGAATGCAGGTCAATGTGGTAAATTCATATGAAGCAGATTCACTGTGAGTATCAGTCAGAATGTTTAATATTGTAGACTAAAAAATTAAAAGCATACAAGTTAATACAAAAATTTCATAACATGATTATGTAATGTAAAGCAAATTATACGCTGATATGATTTTTTTCTCATACCAAATCAAAAATAAGACTAAAACACAATAATACACTATGATCTTTCAGAAAAGCCAACTTCCAAAACTAGCTATCAGTAATCAGAAGTACAATAGCACAGCAATGTATAAAAAAATTAACTTTAACACAATTTAAATTTAGCACAATCTTAAGGAGTATAAATTACTTAATTCCGTAAAAATATAAGCAAAATTGTGTGTGAATTTTACTATTAAGTAGAAAGAGTAACACTTAGATAAAAATACTATAATGTCATAAATTTTATACATCACTGATAAATTGATTACTTGGAATCACCAGGACCTATGGTAAGCATTCGCCACCTTGCCAAATTCGATAAAATTGCAAATTTGGCAAATAAAATAATGTTTTGGCAAAGGAATTGGTGAATAATTTTTTTTCCACTGGAAATAAAAAATACATATTTAACTCAATTCTAAAAATTATATCGAAAGGAATTTTTCTAAACTAATCAGTACTTTTTATTCGATTACAGTAATTTTCGGTAGATGCGCCGCATAACCAATTAGAATTGAGTCCAAGTAATATAAGCCTGAAACAAACTACCGTTAAATAGTTTTGTAGAGGATAAAAATTAATCCTAAAAAATTCCTAAGAGTTGTATTTGACAAAGACTTTCGAAAATTGACAAATACTTTCGATATTTGGCTAAGTTACTGGCTAATGATTTGCAATCCTTAGTGCGGGTTCTGAATCACTGTTTTTATTTTTGGTTAAACTTCAAACTAGCCCTCATTTTTTTTTAAATAATTTGGTGGAGGAATGAAAGATGAGATAATGTTCTTTGCTCTTGTTACTTCTTATTTTGTGTTTAAATCAAATAATTTTTATTCTTTATAGCTTTTAGAATTGTTTAAGGAAAGAGAAAAAAAATCCTCACAGATTGACTGCAAACAATCCAATAACATAAATTTAGGTTGTTAAGGTAGTTAAGGTATTTTAAACAGATTAAAACAAAACTTCTCAAAAAACATAAATATTACTCAACCCATAAGACCGTAATCTTCACTGTAAAATCATAGTACATATTTAGGGATGTAATAGTTGGCATCCTTAACCATAAGAAGAAAAAAAATTAACCTAACAAAAAAAAAATTAAATAATTTTTCAGTTATCAAATACATGAAGAAAAAACGAAAGGGAATATTACACCCAGTGTTCGCCCTAAGCATTTTTTTACGGGCCGCCTGCCCTGTTTGCCCTTTGATCCCAATAAATGTGCCCTTTTTTGTAAAAGTAAGCTGTCAGCCCTTAAAAACAGTCGTTTTATTCTGATTCCATTTTTAATAAAATTAATTCATTGTTTAAATAATAATCACACCCTGGAAAAATGATCCATGTTTAGAGGTTAAATTGTGATTATTATTACAACCATTTACTTCATTAGGATTATTTTTAACTGGTTAAATTTTTATATGTATTTTTGAGGGGAGGGGGATACTAATATTTTTTTAAGTTATTTTAAATTTTAAATATATATATATATTTTTTTTTTGCACCTTTAAAAGTTCATTTTCTCATAATTTTTAATTTAAATTATAGAAAAAAAAGCCTTCAAGCTGTTTATCAATTAATCATTTGTTGTTTGTTTACTTTTTTTTTGAAAAAAAAAATATGTACAGAGATTACCTTTTAGCATGCCTTTAATTATTTTTATAATAAGAAAGAATTACTTTTTAAAATATACTCATGAGATAGTATGCGAGGGTAATTTAAAAATTGTTGAGGATAAAATTCATTCATTAAGTAATATTACACATTTTGATAAATATTTATAATGTTAAGATTTGCTTTCAAAACTTAAAGTGCTCTTTTCAGAGAGGAAGCACCCTGCCCTTTTTTTCTTTTTAGGGTGAACTCAGTTGCTGAAATCGTAGTCTTGGCCATAGATGGTACCACTGAATAACAAGAAATGCATTCTCTGCCTTAAAAATTTGCTTGGTTTCACCAAGCAGGTTTGCTGGTATTGGTAAGTGGCATTAGAAACAATAAATAAAATTGAATTAAAATTATGTTGAACATTAAATTAAACATTTTGAAACACATTCATTACCTTGCCAACTGATGGAAAACCTATTAAAGCCACACGGGCATCTCCTGATTTCATAACATCGAAGCCCTCACCCTGTAAAATAAAATAAAAAGTTAAACATATAAAAAACTACAAATGAAAACTTCAAAGATATTACTACAACCAGTAAAAAATAAAAAAGTAAGAAAAGTTTATTTTGGTTAAAAGCAAAAGTATTCATAGATAAATGAAATTAAAAATTCATGGTTGCCAGATTTAGGCCAGTCAAAAACCACAAAAGCATTTTTTTTTATTATTATTAAAAAAATATATATATGTGCTTAAAATAAAAAAGGCAGCTTTTATTAAAACCAATTACTTTTCAAAAATTTAGATGTAATGAAAGAAGCATAATGTTGTTAATTAATTACAATGGTGCAGATAATAAACAATATTTTTAAACTGCTTGGAATTATAATAATTATTCTGAATTTTTACAACCAAATATATTTTTAGTATTATTTTGAACAAATCTTGAAATTTAAGAAGAATTTCTGATAAAAATATATCGCACAATTTTTGAAAAATGATTACTTTTGAGTATTTTAAAGCATAGCAAGGATGTTTTGAAATGTGACCTCTGGAGATGGTCGCAAAGTAAATAGGATGAATTGCCTACTAACATTTCAGCTATTTATGTAATAAGTGCCTTTAAGAAGTATAAGGTAAGAAATAAATGTTAACTTTGAAAAAAAAATTCAGTAGTAAAATATCCTTAATACTAAAATTAAATTGAACAGTAAAAATTTAAATCGAGCGATCGTGTGCGATTTAGACAAACCACAAATATTTTGTTACTTGGTATATTACGCACTAAGGAAACTTTCAACTAATATTTTGATGCATTTTTAAGGAGCTAGTATGCTGATAGTTGAACATTTGGACATGTGCCCTGTTTTTAGTGGTTTTAAGTTGAATTGTTGAAAAGTATTAAGCCCTAGAGATAGATCTGCATCAATGCATCTGATATTTTATACTAAGTACTTGAGAGTGCTTTGTAGTTTGAATAAATACATGAAGAAAATAACAAGTACATTTTGACAGTACAATTTCAATTAATTTACTTCTGAACCGTACAATTTTTATCAATACAATTCTGAAGTATAAAGTTAACTACGAAAATAACTCCTAAAAAATCAAAAACTACTTTAAATATTATTCTCTAGACCTTAGATAAAATTCTAGATCATGTAATGATCAATCTCATATTGAATTATTTTCCATATCAATATCACTGAAGAGTAAATACGACTGATCATTCGAGAGAGATAAAAAATTTTCATTGTAGTACAATAGGGAACTGATTATTCGGAAAGATCGGGACTAATGCTATTCCGGATAACTGATTTTTCCGGTTTTCTGAATAGCTACAAAAAGCCGTTTTTTTTATTGTTAAACCCGACTAAAAAAATAAATATTAGGAAATAATCTTAAAAAGAAGAAAAAACAATGAAGTAATACAGTAATGATTATTTCCAAAATGATGGTATGGTAAACATCTTTCAAAAAAGAAAGAAAAATCCTAAAATCTTATGAGGAAAAAAAATTTTTTTTTTAAATGGCAGGAAAATTTAACGAATTTTGTTCCGGTTTCTTGGTTTTCTGATTTCCGGATAAAGGGTTCTGTACTGTAGTACATATTGTATTCTTCAGTTTCATTTTTTTTTTCAAGTAGAGGAGAGTTGGATAAAACGGGATAGTCGGACAAAACGGGATACGTCGCCTAGGGACCAGACTATTGCAGCTATCTAGCGGACAACGACAGAAACGTGTGATTCGACCGTGATTATATCATTCTCGGTGCGTCCCGCCTCGAGATCACTATTTGATACAAAGTTGTAGGTCTCAGAACTTTTTTACTCTATTTTTTTGCCATTTTCTACATTTACGTGAGTTGTTTTTTACATTGTACTGCCTACATAAATGGGAATAAAATTCCGGTGAGTATTAAATTTAATTAACCTGTTTATTTACTAATATTTTTATGTGCAGTCTATCTAGTTTTCTTTTCACATTTAGGCAGCAGTCATGTTTGTTTCAAAAAGTGTCAGAGTCGGACAAAACGGGACACTTGTGAGTTGGATAAAACGGGATAGAGTTTTTATGTCCCGTTTTATCCACCTACTTATTTATTGGATTATTACATTTTAAAATAGCCATATATTAATGTAGGCCTATTAATTTAGACCAATTTGTTTATATTAGCTATACATATTTTCGAAAAATTTAGTCTCTTTATATAGTAATGCAAAATTTGTTTATTAACGTTCATTATTAAGCATTTTATTTTCGACTCTAGGATTTCACATCTTTCTTTAGAACTAATTGTAATGTATTTCTCTGATGAAGACTTGAGCTTTTTTATATATATAAAGAATATTATTTATATATTTGCATTATTTATAATTTTATATTTATATAATTAAACATTGTAAACCCTATCCCGTTTTATCCAACCCAGGTATGCTAAAACGGGATATGTAAGAGTTTGCAAATTAATTTTTTTTTCTATTTCACATTCATTAAAATTAGTTTAAAATATGTTTTTTGTGTGCTTCAATAAATGTTGTAGCTACAAAAAAAATAATGTATGGTTTTCCTTAACAGATATTCCGTAGTAAATAAAAACAATAATGGTATCCCGTTTTATCCAACTCTCCCCTACAGTTAGTTTTAATCTTGGTAATTCTTTACTACCTTATAATTAAGAACAATGAAAAGTTCTTTGCTTTAGTTTAAAATAGCAAATTAAAAAGAAAAGAAAAACAATAACGAATGAGAAGCAAACAGAGGCGAAGCCTCCTAGTTACATCAAAAATAATAAATAGCATGAGATAATTTAGGTAATTATTTAGTAAGTTGTAGCTTATTTTAGTCACCTTCATTAAAATTACAAACAGCAAAGCAAATAATGTTAAAGTTTTTACTGACTTTTTCTTTTTTGCCAGTCGCTGGTTCCAAAAGTTGAGAACGGTATCTTGCTAGTTTAGCTTTCAGAACCCCCAGATGGTATTCAGTAGCTGTGAATATGAAAGAAAAATTGACTTTATAGCACAAGAATAAAAAAAAATTATGAAACAATGAATTCAATACTTACTTTAAAAATTAATTATGAAAATTTTTTAAAAAAATTAGGTTGAGAAAATGAATCACAAAGACTTTTTATAGTAAACAAACTATTAATAAATACAAATGTTTGTCCTACATTTTTCCAAACCAATCACTCTTGAAAAAGTTAATGAAGTGGGATTCTGGTACTAGACACAATTTTTTTTATCTAAAACTATGAGACTTCAAGTATGACCATCATCAATCTAAAACAGCCATTCCAATATTAGACACACTTTCCAAGTTAAGACACACAAAAACAAAGTTACAGAGATTTTTGGTATCATTAGTTGCTGCTATGTCATTAAGTTAAGAGTTTAAATGTCATACTTTCAAAACCTTTAAATCCTTTATACAACATCTCTTCATTTTTGTAAGCTAAAAACAAGAAATTATTAACTCGGTTCAGTTAGGAATTTTTATCTATTATTTCATCTTTCAAACATTAGTCAGGCATGCTTAGTGTAACTAATTTCTGTGATCATTCAAAAAAAAATTAATTAATAAAAATCTTAAAAATTTTTAAAACTTTTGCAAAGTACAATCAACACAAATGGTTCCATGGGATATCTGTATATCCGTACCTGTTCACTACAACTAATAGCGAAAATTTGAAAAAAATATAGCTATGTGTGTGCCATATTTTTTCAAGTAATTGTGGCCACTAGAGGAACATTTCCGTAGCATGATTTGTCATGCCAACTACAATCAATAAGGTGCCAAATGGATTTCAAACTGGCGAATCCTTTAAAAAGCCACATAGGGGTGTGCTCTCCTTCAGTGATTTTTTTTTTCAGCTACAAGCAGGCACAAATACAAAAAAATTATTATATGAATGATGTAAAAGACAGATATTGTACAAATAATAAAAAAAGCGTAAAAAATACGCAATAAAAAGTATTTCTTTTAATATCAGGCAATATTAATATTTTTATTTAAATGAACAGAATATTGGTATTAAAAGTTTACATTGCCAGATTATTTTCATTTATGCTATGTTGTTCATCACTTAATGCACGTTTATACTTTGAAAACGATCTTTCTACGTCTATGCTGTTTGTAGGCACCAACAAACATCTAATTGCCACTTAGGTGAATTTTGGATAGCGTTCTGTCTTTGATTCCAAAAGCTGGAGCAATTTCCCTTCATCAATGTGCAATACCTTGACCGTTGCTTTGTAGAAATTAAATTCACTTATCAATTCTTCGTCATCCTCAAACTTCAGGATTATGTTAAAAAATTTATGAATTGTCCTCATCATTTAAAATGCTTAAATATTTACATTGACTGGTATCAAAAACTTTGCCTGCTTTAGAAAAGCTTGAGGCCCATCTTAAAGAAATCACAAGAAGCTCAGGAATATTTGTCTGGATACGTACAAGGGCAGTAAAATTTCATTGGATAGTGCAATAGCTTGTATAACAATATTTCTGTTGAGGATTTGATTTATAACACTTTTTTCTTTTGTGATTCCTATTTCTTTTGTTTTCTTACTCACTTCAGGAAGGTAAACCTAATCAGTCTTATCACGCTCCCTAAATATAGGAAGACCACCTTAATTGACAAGATTGGGTTCATCTCTGAACTATTTTCTTGTCATTTTTCTATTGTTTCACTGCCTAAATGTCTAATCTATTTCACATGTTTAATTTAAGGCTTCAGGAAAGTAAAAAATTCTGTTATATAAAATTAATAAATTTAAAAAAATCTAATTTTAAGCAATTTTAGTGCAAATTGAAACATTTTGAGAAATTTGCGGATTTTAGAAAAAAGAGGACAATTTTGCGGTAATCATCCCGGAAATTCGCGTCAGGACAGATCCGCAGCCCTAGTCATACCCTTCGAGTTGGTCCCTTTCAGCGATGCTTTTTTTTTTTTTTTTTTTATTTCTCGCGGGTCGCTTCTCGAAAGTTACCAAGACTTGGCGATTAGTCTGCAACAGATCATGATTACGATAACAAGTGTCGCAGGAATACTGATGAAATATTATCCGTGCATTTATTTCTAAATAAAATAGTTTATAATAGACGAAACGTAATGTAAACTCCGGGATAGACTTTCACGTTATATTTAAAGTATGAATAATAAATATTCATTACAATGCTTAACATATGAATGCACTCGTGTAAAAGGCGAAAAATGTTTCATACATAATATAATCTATCTCAAACGATAAATTACCTTTATTTTTTTGGGTTCTGGATATTTCGCGTTCTATTTCACTAATTCGCTCAAGTATACCCATGGTTCACAAATTTAAAGAGTATAAAACGAACACGATATTTATTTAAAGTCTCTGAAACAAAAGTTTTTGTTTATTTAATTCTAATAAATGAGTTTGTGCATACTAGACCCCATAATTTTTTTTTGCTAATGCCAACCGCACCCGTTACAGTTTATCTCCCTTTAACCCACAAAAGCTATAAGCGCATTCATGAGGCATGGTGCTCTGAAACTTATCTTCCTGCGAAGCGTTTGTGTGTGTGTTTTGTTATTGTTGTGTTAACTATCTCAGTGAAGTTTACCAGTTATTTAAGTAGGTTTGGTAATTAAATTTTGTTTAACAGGCTTGTATCTTAATGAATTAGATTCATTGTTTCATCTTGCTTATTATAGTGTAGTATTATCTTATTTTTATACAGCTGGTCTGTGGACATTCCTGTTCCAGATCCTGATCACGCTAATTGCAATCGCATGCAGGAATATCTTCAAAAGGAAAGATAGATAATACAAATGTCATGTATATAACATTAGCGACCAGTGATTTTTAGGATTAAAGCTCAAACTCCTAGATGTTTTATTCTCCCTTTTTTTTTTAAATTTGCAAGCGTCATATTGATTGTAGTTAACTCCAAATCTCCACTTATCCTTACTAGAGCTATAATGTTTAACATTATAGTTAATTGAAATTTACCACTCTCATATTTTCCTCTATTCTGATTATTAATCTACATGTTTGAAATTTTAATTTAACATTATTGATATTTTACGTACAGCACATATTTAAAATATTAGCATATTTGTTTGATTAGCAAAATTTAAATTTAAGATTCAGCATGAATGTATTTGAAAAACTTTTATTTTATTTGTTTTATAGTTCATTTTGAAATATACACTATACAAGCATCTATTAAAAAAAGTGTAATCAACTTTTGAAACTTAGTTCCTTTTATTTGAAGAGGAAAAATGAAATTTGATATTTATGTTTTCAAAACTTGAGAAAGTAGATAGAAACAGCAAAGTTGTTATAATTTTGAAACTATGCTCTACAAAAATTTAATTTTACAAAATGACAGTCATGATTTTATAAAAAGGATGGTTTTAGCATGTTTTGATAGTGTTCTGTTGTTGCATTTTTTTAAAATAATTAATAAACCAGTAGTTTTAATTAGTATTAATTACTATTATAATTTTATGATCAATTATCAGGATAACAATTAAAACAGTTCATAAAAATATTTTTAAAGTAAAATCTATTGCACCTGTGATAGTTAAAGAACTAGAATTTAAAAACTCTATAATTCTAATATTGCCTGCTCCTAACCTTTGTAGTTTCAAATAAACTATCTCTAATAAGTAACATATTTTTTTGAATATATAACATGTATAATTATAATTAAGCATGTTTAATAATTATAATGTAAATTTATTTATTTTAAAACTTAGTTTAGATCATGCCTAAAGTTCGAAGAAGTCGTAAACCTCCACCTGAAGGCTGGGAGTTGATTGAACCAACTATTGATGAATTAGAACAAAAAATGAGAGAAGGTAATTTTTAACTCTATTTAAATTGTAATCTTGATTTAGGGAAGAAAGATTTCTGTATCATGCTCTGTGGCAGTATAATCGCCAAGTCTTGGCAACTTCTGGGGAAAATAAAAAAGCATCATAGAGGGAAGCCAGCTTGAAGGGCATAACTTCCAGCCAACCCTGAGCAAAACTCTAAAAAGAATTTTATTAAAAAAAAAAAAAAGCAATTTCAAGTTTGAAATCTATTTGGCCCCTTGGAGATTGTAAATACAATGTACAGAAACTCCGCCTGGTTTAGTTATCTCACTGGTTATCTCGAAGACCTCTTTATCTCGTAATTTCTAAAATTTTTTTACATTTACTCTCTAAAATCAATGTATTTTCCATGTTTATGTCGAAATTTTTTTCTTCAAAACCTCCGTTTCTTGAATTTCTAATAATAGAGCAAAAATGTCAAAACCTTTTTTATCAGTAAAATTCGTAGTCAGAGATGAATTTCGTGAATCCACAGGAAGTAGGGATGAACAGGTTGGGGTTTTTTCTAGGAATTTCAATCACTATCCCTGCACTTCCTTAACTGGAAAGGAATACAATGATTCTGGCAGTAAGTGAGCGGTTAATAAGTAGTGACCATCAGGGGTTAGCTTTTCAACATAGATAAAAAAAGCTAAGAATAGGAATTCATTTTGACCTCAAAATTGCAACCAATGGATCAAAAGATAATTAAGAGTTTTGAAGTGAACTATAGAAAACAGTTGGTACTCAAACTTGTAGATGTCATCGATGAAAAAAGTTAGACGCTATCAGAATTATTGTTTTGCTTGGAGAAATGTGTCTCTAAAAACTATTCAAAATGGTTTTAAAAGCTGGTTTTAAGAATAGCCGTGATAATGATGAATTAGAGATTGAAGACAGCAAAGAAGAAGAAAATATTAACATTGAGAATGCAGTGCCAGATTTGCCAGAATGGAATGCAGTAAAATCTGGATTTAATGTTGACCTTAATTTTGAAAATTTTTACAAGTGAACAACTGTCTGGCAACATGCGGAACATTGACAGATTCGGAAATCATAGGTAATGTCAAAGGAATATCAGATGAAGAGGAAGAAGCTGAAGATCATTTTGATGAATCAAAAGTGAATGCAAAAGAAGTGGAAAATGCTGTAGAATTCTTATAAATTACTCTGGAATCCCATGAAAATGTTGGCTATGAGAAATTAGCAATCTTTCTAACCTCAAAAGAATAATCGAAGTAAATAAAATTCAACATCAAAATTCTTGGGAGAAAAAAAATTTAAGTGTTAAATNAGCTGAAGATCATTTTGATGAATCAAAAGTGAATGCAAAAGAAGTGGAAAATGCTGTAGAATTCTTATAAATTACTCTGGAATCCCAGGAAAATGTTGGCTATGAGAAATTAGCAATCTTTCTAACCTCAAAAGAATAATCGAAATAAATAAAATTCGACATCAAAATTCTTGGAAAAAAACATTTCAGTGTTAAATGTATGTAAAAAAAACTGTTATGTAAATAGATGTAATTGGTATAATTAATTTAAAGAAATGATATTTTTCTACTGAAAACAATTAAAGCACTTTTAAGAGAATTTCTTAATTAAATTTTAGAGTACCTGTGTAACTCGAAACCTCTTTATCTCGACTTTTTCGCCTTTCCCGTGAGATTAGAGATAAACAGGTTGGACTGTACAATGTTTGTTCCAGATACTTCTAGTTTAGCTATTCAATGTTTTTGTTTGTATACACAAAAATCATCATTTTTTTTAAAAATTAATATAACATGAAAGTTGGTATAATGAAGACTCTGTAACTTATGTAATTTGCCTACACCAATGAGATATTTAGAGAATTCATTAGAAACATCAGATAACCTTGATTTCTAGTCAAGAAAAAATAATAGGGCGATGTTGGGTTTCCGAATTTTTCCGGAAGAAGCTTGTGTTGTTCAGTATACTGAAAAGAACCTAAGAATTGCTATAATTATTAGGATAAATATTATATCAATGATTTAAACTTAAAAAAATGTGAGTTAAAATAGAAAAAATTTATAGGGTAATCTGTTACTGTTTATTAAGGGTTTACTATTATAAATGTGATTTTGTAGTCCAGATTTCAATCTTGTAGTTGAGTAATAAAAATTATGGTTTTTCAAAATTGTTGTTCTGTTCAAAATAAGTTTTTTTTCCCTTCCCATACCAGAGTAATGTATTTCTATTGTTTGCAGCTATCTTATGATAATTGTTTTCTGCTCATTAAACAAGTAAAAAACAATAAATAACTAAAGTTCAATATAATAGGGAAATCTCTTTCTCCCTTTCAACAAACAATTCTTAGACTAAACATGGTCAAAAGCAAAAGAAATATTGAAAATTCTTATAAAAGTTGTTGGGCGAAGAAAACGACAAAAACTTCCATATATTAATGCTATTCAACTGGAAGAGTAGTTACAAATTTTAAAGACTCAAAAAAAAATAATTATAAGATCCCATAACCAAGCTGTAATTCTTATTATTAAAATATTTAATGCTATTTTTCTTTTTGAATTGTAATACTTTTCTCCAACTGGCAAAAAATGCATTCTCAAATTGATTAAGATTGTTGAAGATTTACTAATTGGACTTGTAATAAAGTTCATTAAACAATCTGCAATTCATGATTATACCATCTCTTCCAATTTTAGCTTCATTACATGTTTCATGTAGTAATGCAGTACCTAAAAGGGTTTGAAATTTTAATACACTTGCTCTCATTTGAATTTCGTATATGGTATTTTTTTTGTCTGTATGCCATTGTACTCAGATACTATCATTTTAATTTACAGACTTGTTATAGCCTGAATATTTTGTTGAAACAAAAGTTATGCAATAATTAAAGTTAATTTTAATGTTTGAAAAAAAGGAAAGGAAAAAAGATCCCTCCTTAAAAAAAATTATCTTAGGATTCACCAAAAAAATTTAAATCAGTTTATTTTGTTCAACAAATCTTACATTAAAATCATATTTTGTGTACAAATTAAAAAAATTTTGATTCCAATATCAGTTGATTTTTTTACTTAAGTTACGTATTCTTTGTAGCTGAAACTGAGCCCCATGATGGCAAAAGGAAAGTTGAATCTTTATGGCCTATTTTTAGAATCCACCACCAGAAGTCTAGATACATATATGATCTTTTCCACCGACGTAAAGCTATCAGTAGAGGTAAATAATAGTATAGTTTTATCTATATTTGATTATATAATTTGTAATTTTTAGAATATTCAATGGTTCATTCTGAGGAATATGCTAATGTAGAAGAATGCACGATCTGCTAACATCTGTCCCCAAACAGAAAAATAAATTGGGAAAAAATTGCATAAATAGCATAGTAAACATAAATTATTTTTCAGACTTATTTCCAGGAACTTTTTTTTGGAAGGGAGGAGAAATTATATTTTCTAACTTTGAAATATAGGAAGTTTATTTCAAGGTTTCAACAAATTTAAAATTTCTATCATTTTATATGTACATAAATTTTTAATTTTACTTTAGCTAAAGCATGTTTAAGACTCTATTTAAAAATTAATGAGAAAGAGAAAGTTTTAAACCTGATATAGCTTTATTACATAAAATTAAGCATGTAAAATTTCTTGTTAATGTTTATTTTTTCTTTAAAATTAGTTAATCTGTTATTTTCTATCTCAAAATTTCTTGTTAATTTTAACATTTTGCTTTATAATTTAAAAAAAAAATTTTTTTATCAGAAATATTTTACTTCAAGAATGTTTTTTAATTCAAAAATATTTTTTATAACAACCAAACTCGCTTATAACGGGTCCTGATTTCACCATAACCTACATTAAATGAACAAGTCTAAAATATTTGATTGGAGTGAATTTGGATTTTTCTTGGAGTATAATTTGCTTTTAGCAAGTAAACCCCTGTTTTAGATATTAATATTTTTGCGATTCATGAAATTTCTACAAAGTTCTACTTCTCCAGCAACTATTAATTTTATTTATAATTTGGTAAGTATGTATAAACTTTTATGCTTTCACTAAACCATATTTTACGAGCACTGGGTTAAAACGAGTAAATATTGACATCACAAACACTGCTTCCTTATTGCTGCTCATCGTAGACATTGAAACTACTTGTTTGTTTATCATTTATTATCCATATTTGTGTATATAACTAGTTTAGACATGCTTATTCAATTTTTACCACTAAGCTTAAATTTTTTTTTTAGATGTTTTAACCAGAAAAATTATGCATTATCCTAAATTAATTTTGGTAATTTACTTTAAGCATGATGTCATAATTGTCATTCTATTTGAATATCCTATTTTGTGGTAGTGATGAAACTTTTTATAAAAGTGGAGGGAATGATAATTTTAGCTATAAACATATTTAAAATCATTGTATTTCTGATTATTGATAGCAAGTTTGCACCACTGTTTTTTAAGAAAAATTCTCTATCTCATTGTCATTACTTTAAAAGCATCGCAGCCTGTCTCATTAATTTTTTTTTTCCTTGAGAAAATGAAGGTTTTATTTTTAGAATTTAAGGTTAAAGTGTGATTGTAATATAATTGTCATTTTATTTCCAGAACTCTATGAGTATTGCCTGAAGGAAAACATAGCTGATAAAAACCTCATTGCCAAGTGGAAGAAACAAGGTTATGAAAACCTCTGTTGCCTCAGATGCATTCAGACTAGAGACACTAACTTTGGTACCAATTGCATTTGCAGAGTACCAAAGGGGAAACTTGAAGAGGTAAGGAGTATCTTAAAGCACAGATGCAGCTATATTGGATGGTGCTATATATATATATATTGTAAAAAAAACTGT
>NC_092205.1:24925342-24934023 GCF_043381705.1 Parasteatoda tepidariorum | reverse complement strand
TTTTTTTTTTTTTTTTTTTTTTTTTTTTTTTTTTTTTTTTTTTTTTTTTTTTTTTTTTTTTTTTTTTGGATTTCCTCTTTTTTACTTTCTGACTACTCTCATCCCTGATTATTATAGATTCTATTTTGAACATTAAATAATAATATGCAAACAAAAGCTTGTTTAATTAGTTCTCTAGTTGAAACCTTCATTATCAATAAAATCAGATTTAAAAAAATAAGAAATCATAACCTTAAGAATATACTCTTAAACAATATTGTGTTGGGGAAAAAAAATTTGACTTGACTTAATGTTCTACAAAAATCAGTTGGTTTATCTCGTGCCAACCCTACTCTTAGCAATGGAATAACCTTATTTATAGAGAATAGAATAAACCTTAATAGAATTTTTTAGAATAACCTTTAATAATAAAAACAATCTGTATCAGAATGGGTGTTTTTCCAGTTTATTGCTTGCTTAAACATTTAAAATATGTGTTACTTCAAAGTGGACATAAAATGAAGCTTCATTTATGTTAATATATATATTAAGCTTCTTTTTTTTTTTTTAGATGTTTTCTATAATATATTTTTTTATTATTTCGAAGATAGACTTATGGCGTACTGTCTGCAGAAAGTTCCAATATTTTGAGAAAAATTTCCAAAGATTTAGATTGTAATCTAACAATTAAATTTTAAAAAAATTCTGTTTTAATACATTTATTCCTTTCAATTTTTTTTTTTTTCATTTTTCAAGTAGTATTAATAAAACAATTTGAGTTTTTGTGTAACATAAATTTTATTTTGGTCTGTAATTTTTTTTCATCCACGGTGTTAGACTATAATACCTTCTTGCAGTTAGTTTTTGGTCTTATCTTTGTGTAAAAAAAAGAAACAGTGGCTTTTCATTTTGTGCTACTTAGTTGCAGTGTTGTAACTAAAATAGATTCAATATATATTAATATTAAAAATCAGGAATTTAAAAATATTGTAAACATAATACGCACATTTTATGCAGAAGATTATTAAATGTCAATCATAAATAAAAAAAATATTGCAGTCAATTTGAATTTATTGTTACTAATAATTTTTGCTATTGACTAATATTTTCAGCTTGACATTATTCTAGATATTATGTATGAAATTTGAATAACGTTTATTTCTTATGATCTGCGATATATAGATTATAGGGTATGTTTGTGTTAAAGGTTTGTTAACCTTGTTTGTTCTACTTGTGATTCTTATGTTTATTTGCTTGTTTGCAGGGCAAAATTGTAGAGTGTGTTCACTGTGGATGCAGAGGGTGTTCTGGATAAACTTTTAACTTGAAACAATTTTTGTATATAATATTGTTATTGTAAATATTTCAAACCAATAAAAATCTTGAAATTTTCATGGGACTGATAATTTTTTTTTAACCATTTTTTATTTATTTATTTTCATTTGAAAAATATCTATCATGTTCAGTATCATCATTAATAAATAATGAATGAACACATATTTCTTTTTGTATTAGTAATACTTTTTCTATAAATATAATTTTAGTTTTTTTCAAAAATTTTATAAAGATTTTTATAACAATTATCGATAAATAAGTTGGGCTCATTCACTATATAATCGCAAGATGTTTAATAATTGTGTATTAAAACTTTTTCTACTGTTATAAATTTAATAAATCTTACAAACCACCCTGACAAGTTTTGTCATTTTAGTATAAAAACTAAATTTTACTTTCAGGTAATTTTGAAAATAAGAAGAAAAAAAAATTTGAAATTATTTTTAAATAAAATTGTTCAATAAACCAAATCAAGTATTGAAATGTAAATGCAATTTTTTTTTTAATTTATATGAAATTCTCTTTAGTTAATTTCAAGCAATAGTAAGTTACAACAATGATTCCTCAGAGCTGTCCAACCTCTAAGTCTAAAATAGTGATTTTATTAGTCGATGTTAATTAATACTAACACAAGACAGATTATTTGTACTCTAACAAAATGAAAAGTGCCAAATCTTTACATAATGATATGTACTGTTTTGCATTTTCAAAATTAAAGTAATTTTGTCAAAAAGCATGCCGATCCAAAATTTCCATTTGGAAAAAAGTCTGAACTATTTAAGACTATTTTTCGAAATCTCTGTCGTCACAAAACTTTTTTTTAACTAATAATATGACATTTTATAACTGCGGTGAAATAAGAACAGTTATTCACAACTGTTAGTTCAAGTTTATCCTACCTTAACCAGCGTCTTCTATCCTAATTTTAAAAAAGGTCAACATGAAGAAAAACCCCAGTTTCATGAAAATGAAAGGCATTAACAAGTTACTCCTCTGCTGCATTATCTGGGCTTCTAAAAGTTTACTAAAATTCCTTTAGATAAATTTTATCTAGTCTAAAATTCTTGCCAATTTTCATAAAAGTTTAATAGCTCTTAAGGTATTTAAATTATTTGGAACGTTCTAAAGCCCAGATAATTCTATGTTTCGAGATGGTTTGTGTTGTTTAAAATTCAATCTTTGCCTCGAGTGTAAAACGCATTTAAATTGTAGCTTTTTCTTGATGTTATTTTATAGAAATGTTCTAAATAATCACTCATGCATCTCTACTTCACTATTATATAAATAAATTTAAAGTAATTAAGAGAATTTTAAACAAGTAGTGTTTTATTAATAATAATAAAAAGTTATTGTACTGAATAGTTTCATAGGCACCATTCTATTCTCTATAATCTCAAAATTCAGTTTGAATTTTCATGACTGTTAACTAATTGGTAGGAGTAATTTAAAGAGGAAAGTGAAATGAGTGTTATTCTTAAATTAAATTGAGTAAAAAGAATGACTAAAATAAAGAATGGTAAGGACTCTTAAAATTCTGGTTTTAAAAAGTTGCAAGTGCAATATATAAATATATGAAATAATAAAATTTCTAGAAGATAATTTTCATAGCATTTTAAATGTGTATTATTTATTATTGCCTGTTTTTCTGTTAAAATGGTGAAAGAGATGTTCCTGTCCTATAGAGTCATTGTTCTCTTACTCATAATTTTTTTTAATATTAAGTTCTAGCCCAAGCAATAGTGGAGCATACTGAAAAAAGAAACCCTGATCAACCATATATAATTTTATAAAATTATCCGTAGTTTTATAAATTATAACGACATATTTTTTTCTTTTACTTAACTTAACATTTATAACAATAAAATGAAGAGTTATGAGTGTGTGCGTCTCTCTTATAATGCCAGAATCGTTTGTTCTATCATCTTGAAATTTTGTTAGCAGGTACAAAGGGCAAATTTAGCCCTCGATCTTGAAATTCCATTAAATTTTATTCCTATAAGCGGGTTATTAGATTAGATTATATCCGATTTGCAATTAAGTATACACACACATCTTCTTGATTTATTATAAAATGCATTTTTTTAAATGAATAAGTGTTTTGAAGTTATTTTGCACATTGGAAATTGGTAAACTAGAAAAAAGAAATTTGACTTTTTATGACAGTATATTTTCGAGGATTGCTCTTTGCCAAAAATGATTAGAAAATAAATCGCTTGAAAAAATTCTTATATTATTACACATAATAACTTATTACGTATTTTCGAAACTCACAGACATCCAAGACAACACAACAGTCTATTTCATTAAAAAATTCTTTTGTCGGACACCAAAAATGCCTCAAATTTGAAATCCATTCACGTATGCATACCTCAAGTTTGGCATAGAGCAGCTACTTTCGGTTTTTATAAAAGATGACTTTACTTTCAATCTAATCCTTATAGCTTTAGATAATACATTCTAATTGTGAAAATGAATATCGTTTACCATTTAATAATGTGCATTTTCTATGTACAGAGCTCAATAATAATTATTAATAAACGGAACTCGGATTTTCACATTCTAAAATTCAATATGGTTCGAAGGAGTTACTTCATATATGCTAACTAATTGATGCAGACGATATTTTACACTTTAAGAAATCAAACATAAATATCGGATTGTTGACATACAAAATATTAATTGCAATCGGGGAAAGATGGTCCTCTAAGTCTGAACAAGCGAATCACAACATTTTGCACACAATTATAAAATCCGTATATCCAATGGTAGTTTCATGCAAAAAATAATTTTCAGTAAATATTTTTTATTATTCTATTTAATAGTAATCGAAACAAATATGAATTGTAATTCAACAATTTTCTTACATTATTCTAAAGAATGAATTTTACATGATAATATACAAAATGTGAGCGAAATCGGTCAAATAGTTCGTGGGAAATCGAATTTTAAATGTACGACTTTTTTAAATTTTTATTTCTCTAGAAAATATTCAACCGATTTCTTTCAAAGTTTGCATTTGGCCATTTAAATCTGCATGCTTTAAAATATTGTGAAAAAAAAAAATATTTATACCTTTCTATTCAATATTTTTTTTAACTGTTATTAAATAAAATAATCAAAAATTATATGTATTTAATAAAAGTTATTATTTACATGAGATTGTAGATAAACGAATTTTATAATTGTGTACAAAAATTTTTTCAATTCGCTTAAAAAAGTTCTCGAGATGTAACGAAATACGAAAAGAAAATTTAAATATATAAAATAACATTAAGGGGACCAAACTTTGGACCTCTCTCCTGTCTAAACTACCGGTTTATGGTTATGTGATTATTCAGAGAAAATACGTTTTTCTGTCTCACTTTGTTACTTAAAATATCGTCTGCAATAATTAATTAGCGTATTTGAGGGTAATCCCGTGACCCATTACTATGGATTTCTAGAGGGGAGAATCCAATCATTAGATTGGAAGTTAATCAGCGTAATCCATTTTTCTTCGGCACAATTTCTTAAACACGCATTTTGAGCTCTATCCTTAATAAAGAGCTCACAAGAGTATTTCTTACAATTCTACCACACATCCATTGTTTGATTCCAGTCAAACTAACAAGACCACCTAGATTCTTTATCTTGGGTGGTCGTGTGATCTATGTTCTAAAAGTCAGTCTACATTGATAAGCAAAAGCGTATATTACACTGTCCTAAGGAAGTCAGATATCCATTCAATGATGGATTCACAATACAAAGAGTATAACAATCCATTATCTGTTATTCTTTTCTGCTAAATTTTAGTCACTTCCAGCGATTTATTATCAAGCATCTGGTCATTCTATTTACCTAGAAATATACAATAAATGAAAAATGGCTGATCTTAACTAGGTTAATATTTTAAATTCATTTTTCCATTTTTCATGTATTATTTTAAATAGTTTGTATTATTACCCTTAAAATAAATTTGTATAATTAAGTTACTTTTTTAATTCTTATTAACCCTTTATAAGGCAAAGGGTATGCTTCCCACCCACCAACAGTTTTTCTCCCTTATCTATGATTTATGCCGCAATCTACTGTTCTGCTGATAACTTCAAAAGAAAAAACAATGAACCGTTTTCATAAGTGTGGGTAACAACGAAGGTTTGCGTTCGGTCAAGAATTGAGACCAACACAGGAGGGTTATTTTCCAGAGTCAGTTATGCGCGATGACTTTTTATCCATTTAATTGGTAGCTTTAAACGCTTCATTTATTTTAATTTTTTATACCTTGTGCTTTATCATTAAAATTAAATTAATATGATAAAGTTAATTCTCCTTTTTTTGTATTCTGCAAATTTATATTCATGATGAAATTCAAATCTATGTCAGAATCGAAATGTAAATCACCAATTGTTCTTGATTCAATACGTTTTTGAGGAGCGAAAAACCATTTCATGCCATTATGATTAAAGTGTATCTTTAAGATTTATTGCTCAGCATTAACAATAATAATAAAATAAGGAGTAATAATTTCAAAATTCATTGACTCCTCGTGTAGTAAACGGTGACTGATGCACTTTAAATCTGTCGAGTCACAAAGTCCACCATGATCCAATAACAAATCAATATCTCTGGGGGCACTGATCCAGGAGTTTCCTTCTCTTGACAATTTGATTATTAATAAATTATTTAAAAATAAACAAATTTTTAGTTTAAAAGGTTAAAAAAAAATATTTATTTAAGAAGGTGATTATGCACCGTCCTTCGACTATTTAGCATCTGTTCCTAAGGATCAAAATTCTTTTTTACTTTACTTTATAGTAAAAATATATATTTAATACTTTCATGTGATATGTTGCAGTTTTAAATACCTAAAAGATGACTGAAATTGTCAATTAAATAAACAATCAATACTTTTGAACATGAATTTAAATAACTCCATTCGTTTTTTTTTTTTTTTTTTTGCTATCTCATTTTATATTATAGCAGTATTTAGAGCAGACAGTTGCTTGTAGGTGTAGATGATATAAATAAAAGCATACGAAAAAAAAAATTCAGTTAATGCCCTCAATATTATATTTTTAAACTTCTCGCAAAATGTATTAAAAAAATAATAAAAATGTAGCAAACAAATTAATATTAATTAAAAATTAAACAAAAATGATATCGAAATATGCTGAATCACTAGTGAGACAGGTAGGATGAAAAACATCGAAACCAATTTGATTGAATATAAAACTAGAAGGTGTTTCTAAAATTCGGAAATCAATCAGGCTTCAATTTTTCTTTTCTTTTTTTTTTGTCACAAAATTTATCAGGGACTTTTCGTTAGATTTCAATAAGGGTTAGGTCTTTTCTTTGATTAAATAATAAACATTAACAAATGTTTGTCTTTTAAAACATTTCATTCTATAATAGTTATTCTATAATTGTAATTCTAAAACTAATTGATATAAAGATTTAGTGTGTTCCATTGATATATTAAATGTCTTCTATTGGCGGACGAACGAAACGTAACGATTAAAGTTTATTAAGGTAATTACGAATATTATAACCTAAAAACAGACTATTTTTAAAATATTTAATTAGAGGAATGTAGATTTTTCACCGATTTATCATTAGCAATCTTAAATAAGGTCTTATATCATACAGTTAAATTTGCAGTCCTTGTGTTATATCTAGTCTAGTTTTGAATTTATTTTTGGCGCATATACATAGGCTGAAAATGAATAAGATAAGCCGAATTATGGTTTACTTCTAAATGAACTGAAGATACTTGTTATAAACGTTAAAAATGGTAATTTGGAAAGCATTTTTCAAGAATGTCAACTGATCAAATGACTAAATTTAATAAATTTTAAAAAAAATTTAAAAAGTATCCGCAAGCCAGGTGTGTATTTTTGGGGCTGATGATTATGAAATCTACTCAAAACTGTGAGATCATGGGTTCTATTCCAGCTGATGACAGTTTTTAATCATTATTTCTTAATACTGAAAAATGTTTTTCTTATTTTTTTAAGTATGCATGTTAATAACTAATAATTTAACAATTAGTTAAAAAAAACTAGAAGGCTCCTCTCCCTGTTCATTTTACTCCCTAACCCAGGGATGGCGAACCAATGGCACGCGTGCCATTTATGGCACCCGACGGCGATATTCCACTTTGACTAACTCTGGGTAGTTGAATTACACGTATAACTGAGACATTGTAAAATGTATTTATTTTCACTGTAAATAAAGAGTTTTGAGTTGATAGTATTTAGTATTATTATTTTCAGAATAATCACGAAGTCAAAATTATTTGACAGCACGTCTATGACCTCATTAAACAATTTTTTAGAAAAAATGGCACGTTGGTGTATAAAGGTTCGCCACCCCTGCCCTAACCCTTGTGGTTGCTTCTTCATTCATTGCAGGTTAAGAGGAAAAACAGTTTATTTCCATTTTTTTCTACAAAAATTACGATTGAATTACCAATTACATTTTGTAGATGATTAAATTTCGACAAATCAATAAAATTGGTACCAATCAATAAAATTGGAAATTTTCCAATTTTATTTCCCATTTTTTTCAATGGCAAATTGGTACCTGCTGCAGAGTTATTACCCAATAAAGATGGACTCAAGGGATAGAGCATTCTCCTCTGAATGAGGTGCACCGAGTTCGAATCTCCGTGATGACTGATCAATATGAATTCCACACCCGGATTTTACCGACGACAGTGCAGACGTAAAATATCCTCAGTGGTAGGCGGATCATGGGTTAGAGTCCTCTTGTTATCAGACTAACCGTGGGAGGATTTCGTGGCTTTCCTCTCCAAGAACTCAAATGCGGGCCAGTTCCATCAAAACGTCCTCCAAGAAGGCAAAAATTTCTTTCACTATTTGATCCTGGAGTTCTCTTGTCTGATGGATTGGGTTCAAAATTACACTGAGTTGAACATTAGTAGTAGTAAACTCGAAATCGGGAGGGCTGCTCAATGACTGTTGTAAAATAAACTAACAATTTGGCCACGATAGCTTGATTGACGACAGGGCTATGGATTCGTGAGAATGGGTGTTCGAATTGAGCGGGCCGGATAATACCAAAGTATAAATTGGTGACTGGTGAATGTTAAATCTGTTGTGGTCATAAACTCCTCCAAGTTCTCATAACAATTCAATACCTCTGGGGACTAATGCAGGAGTTTCCTTGTCTTCTGGATTGGTTTTGAAACTTCAAGGCTAAGAAGTTAAACATTGACTCAAAATTGAGTAAGTTTTTACACGGCGATTATATATATATATATAAGTTTAAAATGAAGAATAAAACAAAGAAAAATAATAGACATATGAAAAAAAGGGGGTGGGAAATAATAAGTAAAAAAATAACAAACAACATTTTATTTAAAAAAA
>NC_092205.1:24914529-24924946 GCF_043381705.1 Parasteatoda tepidariorum | reverse complement strand
TGGTATAAATATATATATAATATGACATTTTGAAATGCATATTATATCAACCGAATCTCTATATTTAAATACACCCCTACACTGCAAAAAAATTACGGATTAAATTACGGAAAAAAGTACCGGCACTCAGGGTTCGGGTGCTTCTTTACTTTATAACCATACATCTTTACAGAACTATGTTACGGAGCAAAAATTTTTTTAGTATTAATTACCGTAAAATGTCAGAATCTCTCTCATTATATATATATATATATACTAATAATCAAATTGTAAGTTCTTGTATTCTTTCTAATTCATTGCATATTTTCTACACACCTTCATAATTTGATATTTCTAAGTCTTACAGATTTTGAACTGCAAAGCAAAATATCTGATAGGAAATTCATTTTGATGATGTGATAGAAGATTCGCCTCTCAAAAAGCGTATACAAAGTATTGTTACCTTAATATTTCGATAAAAATAATGTATATAAGCCTTCATAATTCATTTATGTTTTTTACTCTTAAAATAAAATAATTTTTGAAAATTATTCAAAATTTAATTTTTTTCTCTAAATTTACTCATAAAGAGCCCCCAGATAATGACAGGCCCAAGGCCCCTATAAATTTAAAAATGGAATGCATGTATGTATATATGTATATATATATATATGGGGGATTCTCACGAAACATGACAATTCGGACCAAAAAATTTCTTCAAATTTAAAGTCTTCAAAATAATCTAATTTTTTTTTTTCATACTTCTTTAGCTACACTCATTAATATCTTATAGACAGCAGTGTAGTTTATTGACATCTGCTCGAGAAAAAAAATAAAATAGAAATTCGCCAAATCTTGACTGCCAGGAAAATGACATATTACCTTAGAAAGTTTAAAAAACAGACATTTTAAGTTAACAGTAAGTAACTCAACTTAAGCCTTTATGTTAGATGGATAATAAATTGCTTAAATTAATTCTTTTTATCCTCTGTAGAAAGAAACAAAAAAAAATTTTTTGCTGATATGTACAGAATAAAATTGTGTATAATAATCAAACGGTTTCTTACACTGAGTACCGCTTTCATAATTCTTAAAATTAAATCAGCAAAACTATTGAAATGAATTATTTTAATTAACTTTATTTAATAATTTCTTTCTAAAAAATAATATAGTTAATTTGTTTGTTAATTTTTATAGTACATTTATTTCATAATTTATTTTATTATTTTATTTACTTATTTAATGCACGTAAAAAATCGTATCTATTGTAAACGGTAAATAATTTACTCATTGTAAAACTGCACTTTACATTAAGTACCACTTAAATACTTCTTAAAATTAAATAGTAAGAGCCAAATATAAAAAGTGTATTTAATTACTTTTATATAAACTATTCAAATATTTATGTATTTCATTAGTTTATTTATTTATTTATAGGTTTATATCCTTAATTATTTGAAACAATAATATTCTTCTATGCAATATAAAAAATTTGGACTTTACAGCATTATTTATTGATGATACTTTAAATAAAGTATTATTTTCACTCTTCCCAAAATTAAATAGCGGTAGCAAAATTAATTTTTTTTTTTTATTTGTTTTTGCTTTTATTTCATCATAGTACCACAAGTAATAAAACGTTATTCATTAGTTATTTATTTCATTTGCAGAAAAGCAAGTAATTTATTTCTGTCAAAAATATCCTTTTGTAAAATTTTAAAAATTTGGACATAGCGACAAAGCTGCGCTTTATTTAAAGTGCATTTACAGAAAGATAAAAGAGTAAAAGAAAGTAATAAAGTATAAAAGAAAGGAATAACTTACCAAAAGTGGTATTTTAAATTATATACGTACCACTTTCATATACTAAATTAAATATTGCAGCAAATATTATTTAATTATGAATATTCATTTTTTTAATAAAATAATATTTGTATGTAATAATAAAATATAGAACCAAGACAGTCGTCTTTAGTGTAATAATAGAACAATTCAAGAATTTGTAATTGGACTTGAAATGGAGAAATTTTTTTCAGCATATTCTGGTGTATAAGTCGACTTTTCAAACCCCAAAATCTTACGAAAATCAGGGGTCGACTTATACGGCGGGAATAAAGTGAACACTTGTTTTTATTATTATTTAAGAACGAATTACTTAAATTACGTTCAGAAAAAGAAAAAAGAATCAGAAAAGTTAAAATAACTTATTTTAGAATTTTCCAAAAAATATAAAGCTGCGAAAACTTAAAACATACCATAAAGTTATAAATAATTACTCCAAAGCATCACCTGCATCGGATTCACTAACGTTGGCAGTATCGTCATTACGGATGCTGCCTTACAATGGATTCTATTTCACGTTTATACACGTAACACGTTTATATTCTGCAGAAAACAACAGGATTTCTCAAAATAACTCAGATAAATCTATGTAGTTTATGTTATTAATGATTTCAAGAAGCCAGGAAAATGACAGCAGAAAAACCTACTCACCTTGAAAAAATTTTTTGAAATAGATTTTGAGCCAGAAAATCGGTTCTTTATTCATTCAACAAGACATGCTCAGATAAAAGGGTATCTAATCAATCTAATAACATAAGATATTAATTTCTGGCGCTATCTATTTTGGTTATAAATCACTAAATAAAAATAGCCAGGACAATTACAGCTTTTCATGGGACAAACAAATTATTGACAGAAAAAAATATTTTAAACAAAGTTTTAGTAAACAATACCCTCTGCGTATATTCTAGAAATGCTAGTTAGTTATTGTAGGAAATATTGTTTGGGACATGCCAGGAAAATGACATTTTGATATTCAATTAAACTTTTTAACTATACAAAACAGTCAATGCTAGTGCAAAGTCATTTTAAAATGCTAACAGCAATGTTATTATTATTTATTTTTTTTAAGTTCGTTTAGTATTATAGTATTAGATCTTGTAGTGACAGTGAATTGTCATTTTTCGTGAGAAACACCCATATATGTATGTATATATATATATATAAAGCTAAGTAGATTTCCCACAAAATGTAAAATTATGAAGCATTTGAACCACAAAAATTCAATTCTAAAGTCTAATAAAATGACTAAGGTTTAAAAAACATATGAACATGCAGATTTATGAGCAGTTACGGAACTCGTTACATAGACTGCCACATCGAAAATTAGAAACATCCTAATATAGACTGCCACCGAGTATATTAGAAACATCCTAATAAATAAATATGTTAACACTTTGTTAATAATAAATAAATGGAATTAACAGTTTATGCAACTGATGCTAGGATTTATTCATTATTATTTCGATATATACACACAAATATAAAGTTCACTTTACTTTATATTTTCTTCGAAACAATTTTAAAATCCATCATTGGATGTGAAAGTATTTCTGATACAAGGGATGGATTCTTCTCAATATATTCAGACCACTCACAAGATTTAGAGATTTCATTGAAATGTTTTACTACAAAATCAACTGCATTGTCTCTGAGAAGCTTGAGATTCAATAGATCAGATAAATACAGGATTTTGCATGCATTTTCCAAAGACAGAGCTGATAGAGCAAATTTAGAACATGTATCAATTAAAGAAAGAACTTGATACTTATCGGCAATTATCAGCAATTCTAAAGCACTTTCGCCATCAATAATATCCACTGATCCTGTATACAAGAATTCCAGGAAAGATTTCAATGTTTTGGGATCAACGTCTGAGATTTCCACGACATTAGATTCATTTTCGAGCATGTTCTGGTGGTGGAACATAGCGCGAAACACTGGTGATCGAGCTGAGAGAAGAAATTTATGCGCAGGTAAACTCATGTTCTCAGCTCTTAGCTCCACATCAGAATGTTCCAGATCTGCAAACATTTTTACGAGATCGTCTCTCATAGTTAGAACATTACTCAACTTCATTGAATTAGGATCGCTAATGCTGACGATATCGGATAGTACACTACCATTGGGAGCGGAAAACTCGCAAAGCAAAGTAAAAGTAACACCGTTCACGAGATTATTTTTATCATTTATAATCGTTCTTTTGGCGATTAAAGAAGGAAGCACCCATACGTCATTTTTGTTATTAGAAGGGAACAAATGTTGGACATTTAGCCATAAAATCTTTTCTCCTTCATGGTTTAGAAATGATATTTTGCCGTTTAAGAATCTAGGTGAGGATGACTCATCTTTTAATTTACGTACTCTTAATTCTATAAAGTCATTTGGAGCATCAGCCGCAGATATTTCGTACATTGATGTTTCTGTCAATGAAAATATTCGATCCATTGAAAAAGACTTACTTTCGGGTAAGGTTATTTGCCAAATAAAACTGGCTCTATCCACCTCTATTTTAGTTCGGGCTACACTGCTTGGTCGTTCTTGCATGGTGTACATCTGGCACTGGATGGTTAAGATGTCCTTGTTCCAGGTCAAACTGTCTTTAGTTATCCTTCCACATCGAAAAGTGAACACATCAAAGCTCTTTCTTTTAAATACTTGCATGTAAGAACTATCACCCTCAGTGCTTATTATATTGCCGCTTTCGCCAATCAATTGAAATATAAAAGCAATTGATACTTCCTCATCACCAGCATCAATGTCATTTCTGTGCAAATAACATGAAATAAATTCTTCATCTGGTTCTTTTCTTTTATATGGGGGTATAAGTCTCATGTACCATTTGCTTCCGCCGAAATTTATAGGAGTAAAAACTGGACTTTTGCGACAACTATTACTGCTTTCATAATAGCAAGAAGAAAAATTTTCAATTTTCCATCGGAAAGAATAACTTATCTGTTCAGCCATCACTGACTACTTTAAAAATAAAAAAAAATCACTTTGAAAAGCTACAATTATTAGTCCACGCAATGTTCAACAAATTCTTTGGCAAGTGACTCCAAGAAATGAGGGGCGTAAGTAATGGAAAATGTATGGTGCGAAAAACAGACCAATGAGAGCGAACTACTCGGTTTAGACCTCCCTCTTTGACAAATACCAGATTTTAGGGAACAATACGAAAAATAGATAAGAAGAAATATGTTTCTGGGAGCAAAGGGGGGTCTTCTTAACAATCAAGTTTAACAGGTGGTTTTATGTTTATAGGGGCCCTGGGCCTGTCATTATCTGGGGGCCCTTTATGAGTAAATTTAGAGAAAAAAATTTAATTTCGATTTATTTTTAAAAATTATTTTATTTTACGAGTAAAAAACCTATAAATTAATTATAAAAGCTTATATTAATTTTTTTTATCGAAAATTTAACGTTACGCGCTTTTTGAGAGGCGAATCTTCTATCACATCATCAAAATCAATTTCCTGTAAGACATACATTTTGCTTTGCAGCTCAAAATCTGTAAGACTTAGAAATTTCAAATTATGAAGGTGTGCAGAAAATATGCAAGGAGTTAGAAAAAATACAAGAAAAAAAGTTTGATTATTAGTTTTTTTTTCTTTTTTTTTTTTTGTTCCAATGTTTAACTACGTAGCCTTGAAATTTTAAAACCAATCCAGAAGACAAGGAAACTCCTGGATCAGTACCCAGAGGTATTGAATTGTTATGAGAACTTGGAGGAGTTTATGACCCCGACAGATTTAACATGCACTAGTCACCATTTTATACATGGGTATTCTTTGAATTTACATGGGTATTTTTAGAATTTTATTCGGCCGGCTTAATTTGAATTCCCATTCTCACAAACAGCAGTCCATAGCCCTACCAACCAAGCTATCGTGGCCAAATTATTAGCCTATTTTATAACAGTCATTGAACAGCCCACCCAATTTCGAGTTTACGACTACTAATGTTCAACTCCGTAGCCTTGTAATTTTGAACCCATCATACAAGAGAACTCCGGGATCAAGTATTGGAAGAAATGTTTGCCTTCGTGGAGGACGTTTTGATGGAATTAACCCGCATTTGCGTTGCATAGAGAGGAAGAACACGAGTACCTCCGATGTTTAGGCTGACGGCAAAGGGACTCTAACCCATGATTTGCCTACCACTGAGGATATTTTACGTCAGCACTGTGGTCGGTAAAAGTCGGGTGTGGAATTCATATCGACCAGCCAGCACTGGGATTCGAACTCCGGTGCACCTCATTCGGAGGAGAAGGCTCTATCCCTCGAGTCCATCTTTATTGAGTAATAACTCTGTGGCAGGTACCAATTTTCCAATTTTATTGATTGGTGCCAATTTTATTGATTTGCCTAAATTTAGTCATCTTCAAAATGTAAATGTTAATTCAATCGTAATTTTTGTAGAAAAAAATGGAAGCAGACTGTTTTTCTCTCAACCTGAAATGAATGCAGAAGCAACCACGAGGGTTAGTAAGCAAAATGAACAGGGAGCGGAGCTTTTTAGTTTTTTAAAAAATTGTTAAATTATTAGTTTTTAACATGCACACTAAAAAAAAATAAGAAAAACTTTTTTCAGTATTAAGAAATAATAATTAAAAACTGTCATCAGCTGGAATAGAACCCACGATCTCCCAGTTTTGTGTTAGGTTTCATAATCATCAGCCCCAAATATACACACCTGCCTTGCGGATATTTTTATTTTTTTTAAATTTAATAACTTAAGTCATTTGGATACTTGACATATGAAAAATGCTTTCCAAATTACCATTTTTAACGTTTATAACAAGCATCTTCAGCTCATTTAGAAGTAAACCATAATTCGGCTTATCTTATTCATTTTCAGCTGATGTATATGCACCAAAAATAAATTCAAAACTAAACTAGTTATAACACAAGGACTGCAAATTTAACAGTCGGATATGAAGAATCTACGTTTCTTTAATTAAATATTTTAAAAATAGTCTGTTTATAGGTTATAATGCTCGTAATTACCTTAATAAACTTTGATCGTAATATAGGGGTTCCACCGATAAAAAAAAATTTAATATCAATGGAACACACTAAAGCTTTATATCAATCAGGGTTCGTGATTTTTTTTTAAAAATTAAAAAAAAGTCAAATTTTTTTTATTTAAATCGGATTTTTTTTTATTTAAATCAGATTTTTTTTTATTTTAATTAATTGTAAGAAATTTAATTTATGATTAAAAAAACTTTGTAAATAATTAATCAAAATTAAACTAATATTAAAACTATATGATAACAATATTTTAGAAGCTCGAAATTACTAAAATAGTTTTTCATTATAATGCATAGGTTTGAATGCATAGGAGCCATTTTGAAACAAATACATGGTTGAAATTTTAAGACTAGATGAAATAGAGAATATATAGAATACTTGAGGGGTTTGTCTAGGTTTTTCTGAGAGGAATACTTATTTTGTGAAAAGTTAGACATAATTTGTGAAAATTAAAAATTATATTAAATAATCACAAAAACAAAATTTTAAGAAAAAGTATTTTGTGAAACTACCGCTAAGCGGTAATAAATTTGGCTTGGACAGACCCCTGTTCTTCAACCATTAAAACAAAGTTTCAATTAGCAAACCATAATTTTAATTTAAAATTGTGATTTTTTTTCTCTTGATTCTTAACATGACAAAGTAAATGTAACAGATTTTGTTTATAAATGTTGTTATTGATCAAAAAATAAATAAATATTTAATATATATATTTTTATATGAAACTGATCATTTTTAATCCTATTTTAAAATTGATAAATTAAGCTAAAAAAAAATTTTTTTTTAAATACATGTACTCACTGGTATTTTTTTTAAACAAAATTTCTAATTAGAAAATCTGATAATGTCATAGATACTGTAAACATATTATAAGAAAAAAGTTCCAGTTACCAGTTAATAACTCGACTGCTTCAAATAGACTTTGAAAGGGAAGAATGACACTATATCAGGAAAAAAATATCTGAATTCATCAGCCTTTTTTTTTCCCCTTTCTATTTTTAGCATATTGGGATAATCCCTCGCTCTATCCCTTGAGTCAAAACGTCACAAGCATTAAATTATAATGCAGTTTTATCTAGATGTTATGAGAAATTGCTTATAGTATTTTAATGCGACTCAAATGACCTCTTCCTTTATAACAGCAAATCTCAAACCTCCTCCCTTGTTTACGTAACCCTTTCTTTCATAGTTTTTACTTTAACTTTTACATTTACTGTAGTTATCTAGTTTTGTGTTTAAATTCAAATAAAACGGCATAACTTTGCATAAAGTAAAGTCCCCGTTTTAATTAATTTAATAAAATTTTGAATAGAATATTTCTACTCACTAATGAAATCACTGGATAATAAAAATCAGCCGTTTTTTTTTTTTTTTTTAACTTAAATATAAAAGAACGGAATCATTACAAAATCAAAAACATGCTAAAACCGTCCTTTTATGAAATCATTATCACCATTTCGTAAAATTCAATGTTAGAAACGCATTGTTTTAAAAATGAAAATTTTCTTTGTTGGTGTAAATAATTAGAATTTTCCATTTTCTAAAATTTTGAAGTATGTGAAACATATGAATGACAAATTTCCTTCTGCCTACAAGAACAAGGCTACAAAATTAGATTACACTTCTTAAGGGACATTCAACTGTTACGTAAGCAGTTCCTCCCTTTTTAGCAAAAATAAACAAATCACAAACAACCTCCATGCTTACTTACGATGCTTCAATCCCAGGTTTTTTAGTAATCTAGTTTTATGATTTAAAAAAACAAATAAATCGGCGTAGCTTCGTATAAAACAAAGTAGCCATTTTATTTAATTTCGTACAATTTTGAGTAGAATGTATTTAAGGAATATCCTGTATTTTCCTGTTGTGTTCATTAATCTTGACCTTTGAGACTCTTAGAAGAAATTTTTCCCAGTTTTCTTAATTCTGGACTGAAGTTTTGGTCTACATTTAAAATTTTTCTATGAGTATTTTTTTTTTACGTTTTTTACTTTTCTACTTAAGAAAATTTAAAAAAATAAGTGACCATCTCCTCCCTTGTCAGCAAAAATAAGCAAAGGTCAAACCATCTCCATCTCGTTATATGCTTACGTAATATTTTAACACACCTTTAAGGAAAATGAGGGGTGAGAGTTACAAAATTATGAACAGAGCAGGAGAATGTAATTGAATCCAGATGGATATTGTTTATGAAAAGAAAAATTATGAAAAGCTAATCTTCATTTAATCTAAGAAAATTTTTAAACCATGTTGAATCTTTAAATTTGCTAATCACGCAGGTTAATATTTCAAGCCCTTCTTTTAATTACAATATGTAGCTCATGTTTAATCAAAATATCAAATGTAAATTATTTAAAAATAAGCTATGAAAGTAGCAATTTTTTTTAAACTTTAATTGCATTTTTGAAGTTTAACTTTGAAACATTTTTCAAGTATAACCACCACTTTTTAATAAATAAAAGCTCGTTTAGTCAGATAAATCGTGGTTACATGTAAATGCAATCAAGATGAAGATTTTGAAATATATATATATTTATATGCCACTTCAATCCTTGTGAGGCTGAAAACTAATTTTCTACAAATAAGATAATTTTGAATAGACAATTGAATTTTCCTAATTTATTACAATCTGCTAAACTGACAAATATGGCATTACACTATTTAGACAATAGCAGGTATCAACACTCTAACAGTTACACAAAATTTTATTTATGACAGAAATTAAAAAGTTTGAAGTCAAGATTATATGTAACCATTATTACATGTAATAATAATTGCATGTAATTATACTTACTTATACAAGCAATTTTATTGCATGTAACTATAATTACCAGTAATCGAATTTCCAATTTCAATTATGATTGAGACGAAATCGTAATTACTTGTAACCGTTAACCATTATTACTTGTAAATCGTATTTCAATATTAGTTGCGATTACGATTAAAATTGTAAGCGTATATTGTGATTGCATCATCAGAATATAAATTGAAATCCTAAATTATGATGATTTCTAAAAGAACTAAGCATGAAGTTTTTGAAAATCGTAAAAGTAATATATATATATATATATTGATCTTAGATGCCTAAATTTTTGTTACAGAAATGCATAATATCTTATTATGCCAAGATTCATAACAAATCATTGAAACTTTTACAAAGATCCACGTTAAAACACTGTGTTTTAAGACCATATTTTATGACTTGCGGCTACTACCCTTATGAAAAAATCGAGGTATAAATGAGGTATAAACAAGGTATATTTTAAAGGTATAAAGGAGGTTGTTATTTAAAGATGTCGTTGAGGTTGAAAAGGGTGCAAATGAATACCTCAAAACCAACCTCAAATATACCTTAATATATACCTCCAGAGGTATATATGTTTCAACTTGAGGTGTTTAATTTTACATCTTGGGAGAGGTAGATATTTACTACTTTAAAGTGTTTCATTTTCAACCTTAGGTTATTACTTATCAGCCTGAAGTATATTTTTTTACACTTGTGGAAGTATTTATTCAACAACCTAAGGTGTGTCATTTTACACTTCAGGTTATTATAAATC
>NC_092205.1:24890989-24911513 GCF_043381705.1 Parasteatoda tepidariorum | reverse complement strand
TATATATATATATATATATATATATATATATATTCAGGGAAAGTACGTTTTTATTCATGATTTCATAACATCTGCGCAAATTAATTTACATATTTATCGTTAGTATTACAAATCATTAGGATTGAGCTCCAGTTTCTAAAAAAAAAACGATCGTTAAATCAAAATATACACCTTTTATTAGAGCATTGTACACAAAATTTGAATTAATTTCATACATTCAATTTCAATTTTCATACATTATTTAGTCTTTCCGGTGGCTTAAATTAATTTTTTTGAAATGTATGAAACAAGAGCTATCACAAACTTTATTTCCACAAGTCTTAAGAAACTAACATGTTGTTCGATATTCCTTATTTATTTTATTCATACTATTCGCAAAACAGCATGAGTTTGAAGCGTTATAGCAAATTTTGAAGTAAAAGAGTAAACATTGTTCAAAAGTGCACAAAGGAAATGGTCATATTTCGCATTTTTTAGGAGTGATAAAATGTCTAATATAATCATCCAATTGAACAAAAGACGAATATCATTGACCATTTAATAATGTGCATTTTCTATGTACAGAGCTCAATAATAATAAACAAACCACCCTGATTTGTTTAATGATCGGATTTTCACACTCTAAACCTCAATATGGTTCGAAGGAGAGATTTCAAATATGCTAACTAATTGGTGCAGACGATATTTTACACCTTACGGAATCATACTTAAAAATCGGATTGCTGACATACAAAATATTAATTGCAATCGGAGAAAGATGGTTCCCTTAGCTTGAACAAGCGAATCACAACATTTTGCGCACAATTATTAAATCAGTATATCCAATGGTAGTTTCATGCAAAAAATAACTTTAGTATATATTTTTTATTATTTTATTTAATAGTAGTCGAAACAAATATAAATTGCAATTCAGCAATTTCATTACATTATTCTAAAGAATGTAATTTTACATGATAATATACTAAATTTGAGCGAAATCGGTCAAATAGTTCCTGGGAAATCGAATTTTAAATGAACGAATTTTTTAAATTTTGATTTCTCTGAAAAATATTCAACCGATTTCTTTCAAATTTTGCATTTGGCCTTATAAATTTACATGCTTCAAAATAATGCAACAAAAAGTTATACCTTTCTAATCAATATTTCTTTAACTGTTATTAAATAAAATAATCAAAAATAATATGTATTTACTAAAAGTTATTATTTACATGAAATTGTATATAAACGAATTTTATAATTGTGTACAAAATTTTTTCAATTCGCTTCAAAAAGTTCTCGAGATGTAACAAAATACGCAAAAAAAAATTTACATATATAAAATAGCATTAAGGGGACCAAACTTTGGACCTCTCTCCTGACCAAACTATCTATTTATGTTTATTCAGAAAAAATACGTTTTTCGGTCTCACTTTGTTACTAAAATATCGTTTGCAATAATTAATTCGCGTATTTGAGGTCAATCCCGCGAGCCATTTCTATGGACTTCTAGAATGTGAGGATCCAATCAATAGATTGAAAGTTAATCATCGTAATCCATTATATTTTTTCGGGCCCTTGTACATTTTTTTAAACACGCATTTCGAGCTATATCCTTAATAAAGAGCTCACAAGAGTATTTCTTACAATTCTACCACACATCCATTGTTTGATTGCAGTCGAAGCAACAAGACCACCTAGATTCTTTATCTTGGGTGGTCGTGTGATCTATGTTCTATAAGTTAGTCTACATAGATAAGCAAAAGCGTATTACACTGTCCTGAGGAAGTCAGATATCCATTCAACGATGGATTAACAATAAGTACACCAATATAAAGAGTATAACAATCCACTATCTGCTATTCTTCTCTGCCAAATTTTAGTCACTTTCTGCGATTTATTATCAAGCATCTGGTCATTCTATTTATCTGGAAATATACAATAAATGAAAAATGGCTGATCTTAGGTTAATTTTTAAATTTAATTTTCCTTCTTTTATGTATTATTTTAAAGAGTTTGTATAATTACCATTTGAATTTTTTTTTAATAATTATTGAGTTACTTTTTCAATTCTTATTAACCCTTTATAAGGGAATGGGTATACTTCCCACCCACCAACATTTTTTCTTCCTTATCTAGGATTTATGCCGCAATCTGCGGATAACTTCGAAAGAAAAAACAATGAACCGTTTTCATAAGAGTGGGTAACAACGAAGGTTAGCGTTAAGTCAAGAATAGATAGGCCAACACAGGAGGGTTATTTTCCAGAGTCAGTTATTTTTCCATTTAATTGGTAGCTTTAAACGCAGAATTTATTAGCACAAAACTTCAAGCTTTTCTTAACACCCATCTCTTCCCTAACCACCGTTAATTCCACCAAAACATGTCAAATTAAAACTTGTTAAATCAAATCAACCTTCTGACTTCAAAATCAAATTTTAGGTAATAACCAAAATAAAATTTATTTCATAAATCAATCTCAACTGCAAAAGTATTTTAGCTTGACATTACTTTAAAAAAAGGATCAATAGAGGTTTAAAATATATTTTATTTTATAACCAACGTTGAACTGCCCACCCAATTTTTCGGATTTACGATGACTAATGTTCAAATCCGTAACCTTGTAATTTTGAACCCAATCCAGAATGCAAGGGAACTCCTGGATGAAGCATTTGGGACAAACTAGTCTTCGCGGGAGACATTTGATAGAACTAATCTACATAAGAATTATATGGAGATGAAAACCACGAAAACTCTCATGGTTAGTCCGGCAGAAAGAGGATTCTAACACATGATCCATCTACCACTGGGAGTATTTTACGTCAGCATTGTGGTCGGTGCAAGCCGGGTGCAAAATTCGTATCAACCACCAAGAGCTCTATATTATTAACCAACAGCTCTAGATTAGAAAAATATATATTTATATAATACTTCAATCCTTGTGAGGCTGAAAACTAATTTTCTACAAACAAGATAATTTTGAATAGACAGTTGAATTTTCCTAATTTATTACTAATTAATTTATACTATTAATTTATGCTTGATAGAAGCAATTTTTTCAGTCTGACAGAAATATTTTTTAAAAAAATTCGTTCTTTTATCACCTAGAATTAAACCATACATCGAGGGTTAGAGTCTTGGCAAACAAAGAGTATCCTTTGGCTAAGGTTAGCGCATTTCAGAATGACAAAAAGGGATGATTATGAGTGTGTCTCTCGTCAATATATCTCTTTCGTCAATATATTTTTCTTTTGCCTAGAATGATACTATATGAGGAGAGTGAAACATTCTAAAAGAAATTAAAACAGTGGGGGCAAGGGAGATACTGCACATGCAAAAGATCATGCTTTTTTTTCGGGGGGGGGCAGTTCTAAGGTACCCAAGAATACCCACACTGACCTTCAAAAACAACAGAATTCAAAAAAATTCAGTTCTACTGGTAACGCATGTGCTTATAGGAATGAAGCAAAGTTCAAAGAAAAGTATCATAAAAAATTTTTGAGCTCTAATCCATAACAAAATTATTCCTAAAATTCTTTATTGTTATTGTTAATTTACGTCGCACTAGAGCTGCACAATGGGCTTTTGGCGACGGTCTGGGAAACATCCCGGAGGATGATCCGAAGAAATGCCATTACAATTTTGATCCTCTGCGGAGGGGATGGCACCCCGCTTCGGTAGTTCGACGACCCGCGCGCGAAGTCGAGCACTTTAGGGTAACACAGTTTAACGAGGACCAATATCGCACACCCTCGGTCCCTACACAGTCTGACCGAAGTGGTCACCCACCCGCACACTGACCGCAGCCAGTGATGCTTGACTTCGGTGATCTGCTGGGAACCGTGTCTTAACGATCAGTCCACTGCGGGACCCTAAAAATCTTTAAGAATTAAATAAATTTGTATAACATTTCAATGAGTCATAAATAACTGTAAATTTATAGAAAGCAGTAACATTTTTATAAAATTCATGATTGCATTAAAAATTAAGCAGATCTGTTATAAACAGAATTTTAAACATCCCAGCCCACCTAGGTTTATCATCAAAAATCTGGGGCTTAGATTAAAACCCCGTTTTTTTTCTCCAAAAAAATACTTTAAATTTTTATTCTTGAGTAATAAATAAGAATGTATGATTTGCTTTGAACAAGAAAGTAAAATATTTGGTAACTATTTATTACTTGTTTTGTTGCAATTGATTGTTAGCATATTATTTTTATTTCATAACGATAAGCAGATTGTTACATAAAAATTGAAATCTACTCAAATAAAAGATCTCAAAATTTTTGTTACTAAAGTCTATTAGAATAAAATTCAAACTTAGGTTTTAATAATCATTTTATCCAGCTGACATTGCAACTTAATAAACTGTTTTTTTTTTTTTTTCTTTTTTTAATTTCTATTCAACTTTTGGTTGTTTAAAATTAGTTTGTTTTATCACCTGATTGCTTAATAATATTGTGTACAGTTTATAATAATAACAGTTTTTGCTGGAAATGATTTTATGTAGAGCTCATCATAAAAGTAAATATAACACATTTGCTGTTTAGTTATAATTTCGGAATGATTAAATTACATACCGTTTTCAATATGTTCTTCATATTTTTTTTCCATATTTTTTTTTACAAAATGTTACCTGATAAGGTGATATTATAGGATTACTTCATAATAAACGAATACCACTTTCAGTCTTAAATTGTAAATTTGCGATAAAAAATAAAATATCAAATCACAATAATGGTAGAGAATAATATTAAGAATGATTAAAGAATATTACAAGTGAATATATATAAATGATGAAAAAATAAATAATTTCGCAGTATTTGTTAATTAAAGAACTTTAAATATTACTTATCAGTTTTTTTGCCTTAGAAATGTGTCGATACTTTTGAATGTGGAGCGTGTCTGGCAACGAAATATAAAGACTTGATTTAATAATTTTTTCCATGTTTTGCCTAAATTTTTTATTTACTCTTTTTTTAAATATATGAAAAAAATTGCAAATTTTAATTTCTTCTATTAATTTGACAATTCAATTGCATTAAAATCATTAAAAATGGAATACGAATTAGTTTCATAGGTTTCGTTCGTTAATCCTTAACAATCTGAAAATATTCTTTAAGAAAAAAAAAAAGGTAGAATGAAAAAAGGAAGAAAAAAAAACGGTTTTGCCAAACTTACCTGGCCCTACTTTGTCGAACCCCGTTAATTTAATACAATTATATCAGTACTTACATAATAAAATTGTTTTTATTATTTTTTTTTATTTATTGATTTTTTAAGAATGATAGTTAATTGGCACTATAACTGGTGGTATATGTATATTTGATGATAAGACCTTTAAGACCTTAATTAATGACCTTTTTTAAGGTCCTTAATTTTTTCTTTGTTAAAAGAGCCTGAGTAAATATTTAAGGATATATGGACATTTTTATTAAAAAAAAATAATAATAATTTTTTCGGCTTACATTTTTTTCCATTACTTCATTATATTCAATGGAATTAAACAAATAATTTTGAAAATATTTAATATTAATTACAAAATTGCTAATTTAATAAAAAAAAGAACTCGTTTAAAACTGCGCAAGATATGAGTATTCAAGCTAGTTCTTTAATACTTCGCATACACAGAAAAAATCTAGAACAGTTTTTTTATATTTTTGTAGGGAACCGTTTTTGGAAACGAATGATCAAAGCTTTATTTCAATATCTGTATCCCCTTTATTTGAAATGTCCAGCAATTTTCAAAGAAGTCTTTGTACTTTTTCAATAAAAGCTCAAAAAGATAATGGATAATCCCCAAATTTTATCTTATACTAGTGAACAAGAATTATTTAAAAATGAAACCGGCATTGTGGGGGATCACCTCTAAAAGTTTGGTTTCCCGATGATTATTATAAGGTATTATCATTTGTCTTTTGATACAAGATACTATTGTGAAAAACCCCTAATCATTTTTAGCTTTCTTTTGAAAAGCACAAAACTACTTAAAAAATTGCTTACAACTTTTTAAGATATTGAAATCAATTTTTTCTTTGCCAAACTATGACAAAAATTAATAAAAATCTTTTTTATCTAGATATTTTAAATTAAATAAAGTATAAACAAAAAAGATTTCACGTTGTTATTTCATCATTTTTTAATTAGCAGTTTTTTTAAAACTATAAAAAAACAATATTAATTCATTAAATTTAAAAATTTGTTGGAAAATCAGCACAACTCTTTCTTTCAGAGGAGTAGTTTCAATATGACATGCATTATTTTGAATTATTCAAAGTGAAAAATAATATATGAAAAATAATGTTTAATTTATTGTATTTCTAAGGAGTAACAGGTAAATAAATTCCCTGAAAATGTAAAACTTTGAAGCATTTAAACTACAAAAATTCAATTCAAAAGTCTGATAAAATGACGAAGGTTTGAAAAACATAAGAGCATGCAGATTTATGAGCCGCTACGGTATTTGTTACATAGACTGCCATATCGATAATTAAGAGTAGATTAGAAACATCCTAAATAAATATATTAACACTTTGTTAATAATAAATAAATGGAGTTAACAATTTACGCAGCAGATGCTAGGATTTATTCATTATTATTAATTATTTTTTTTACACAAATGCAACATTCAGCTTACTTTATATTATCTTAGGAACAATTTTGAAATCCTTCATTGGATGTGAAAGTATTTCTGATACAAGAGATGGATTCTTCTCAATATATTCAGACCATTCACAGGATTTAAAGATTTCATTGAAATGTTTTACTACGAAATCAACTGCATTGTCTCTGAGAAGCTTAAGATTCAATAGATCAGATAAATACAGGACTTTGCATGCATTTTCCAAAGACAGAGCTGATAGAGCAAACTTAGAACATGTATCAATTAAAGAGAGAACTTGATACTTATCGGCAATTATCAGCAATTCTAAAGCACTTTCGCCATCAATAATATCCACTGATCCTGTATACAAGAATTCCAGGAAAGATTTCAATGTTTTGGGATCAACGTCTGAGATTTCCACGACATTAGATACATTTTCGAGCATGTTCTGGTGGTGGAACATTGCGCGAAACACTGGTGATCGAGCTGAGAGAAGAAATTTATGGGCAGGTAAACTCATGTTCTCAGCCCTTAGCTCCACATCAGAATGTTCCAGTTCTGCGAACATTTTTACGAGATCGTCTCTCATAGTTAGAACATTACTCAACTTCACTGAATTAGGATCGCTTAAGCTGACAAGATCGGATTGTACACTACCATTGGGTGCGGAAAACTGGCAAAGCAAAGTAAAAGTAACACCATTCACGTGATTATTTTTATCATTTATAATAGTATTTCTGGCGATAAAAGAAGGAAGCACCCATACGTCATTTTTGTCATTAGAAAGGAACAAATGTTGGACATTTTGCCATAAAATCTTTTCTCCTTCATGGTTTAGAAATGATATTTTTCCGTTTAAAAGTCTAGGTGAGGATGAGTCATCTTTTAATTTACGTACTCTTAATTCTATAAAGTCATTTGGAGCATCAGCCGCAGATATTTCGTACGTTGATGTTTCTGTCAAAGAAAATATTCGATCCATTAAAAAAGATTTGCTTTCGGGTAAGGTTATTTGCCAAATAAAACTGGCTCTATCCACCTCTATTTTAGTTCGGGCTACACAGTTTGGTCCTTTTTGCATGGTGTACATCTGGCACTGGATGGTTAAGATGTCCTTGTTCCAGGTCAAACTGTCTTTAGTTATCTTTCCACATCGAAAAGCGAACACATCAAAGCTCTTTCTTTTAAATACTTGCATGTAAGAACTATTACCCTTAGTGCGTATTATGTTTCCACTTTCACCAATCAATTGAAATATGAAAGCAATTGATACTTCCTCATCACCAGCATCAATGTCATTTCTGTGCAAATAACAAGAAACAAATTCTTCATCTGGTTCTTTTCTTTTATATGGGGGTATAAGTCTCATGTACCATTTGCTTCCGCCAAAATTTGTAGGAGTAAAAACTGGACTTTTGCGACAACTATTACTGCTTTCAAAATAGCAAGAAGAAAAATTTTCAATTTTCCATCGGAAAGAATAACTTATCTGTACCGCCATCACTAACTACTTTTAAAAAAAAAACACTTTGAAGAGCTACAATTATTAATCCACACAATATTCAACAAATTCTCTGGAAAGTGTCTCCAAGAAATGAGGGGCGTAAGAAATGGAAAATGTATGGTGAGAAAAACAGACCAATGAGAGCGAACTACTGGGTTTAGACCTCTCTCTTTGACAAATACCAGATTTTAGGGAACAATAGGAAAAATAGATAAGAAGAAATATGTTTCTGGGAGCAAAGGGGGGTCTTCTTAACAATCAAGTTTAACAGGTGGTTTTATGTTTATAGGGTCCCTGGGCCTGTCATTATCTGGGGGCCCTTTATGAGTAAATTTAGAGAAAAAAAAATTTATTTCGATTAATTTTTAAAAATTATTTTATTTTACGAGTAAAAAAACCTATAAATTAATTATAAAAGCTTATATAAATTTTTTTTATCGAAAATTTAAGGTTACGCGCTTTTTGAGAGGCGAATCTTCTATCACATCATCAAAATCAATTTCCTGTAAGACATACATTTTGCTTTGCAGCTCAAAATCTGTAAGACTTAGAAACATCAAACTATGAAGGTGTGTAGAAAATATGCAAGGAGTTAGAAAGAATACAAGAAAATACAGTTTGATTATTAATTTTTTTTTTATANAAATTTTTTTTTTTTTTTTTTTTTTTTTTTTTTTTTTGAGCCAATGTTTAACTACGTATCCTTGAAATTTTGAAACCAATCCAGAAGACAAGGAAACTCCTGGATCAGTACCCAGAGGTATTGAATTGTTATGAGAACCTGGAGGAGTTTATGACCCCGACAGATTTAACATGCACCAGTCACCATTTTATACAATGGGTATTTTTTGAATTTTATTCTGCCGGCTTAATTCGAATTCCCATTCTCACAAACAGGAGTCCATAGCCCTACCAACCAAGCTATTGTGGCCAAATTATTAGTTTATTTTATAACAGTCATTGAACAGCCCACCCAATTTCGAGTTTACGACAACTAATGTTCAACTCCGTAGCCTTGTAATTTTGAACCCTATCCATCGTACAAGAGAACTCCAGGATCAAGTATTGAAAGAAATTTTTGCCTTCGTGGAGAACGTTTTGATGGAACTAACCCGCATTTGCTTTACATAGAGAAGAAGAACACGAGTCCCTCCGACGGTTAGCCTGGTGGCAAAGGGACTCTAACCCATGATCCGCCTACTACGATCCGAGAGGATATTTCACGTCAGCACTGTGGTCGGTAAAAGCTGGGTGTGGAATTCATATCGACCAGCCAGCAATGAGATTCGAACTCGGTGCACCTCATTCGGAGGAGAATGCTCTATCCCTTGAGTCCATCTTTATTGAGTAATAACTCTGCGGCAGGTACCAATTTCCCAATTTTATTGATTGGTACAAATTTTGCTGATTTGCCTAAATTTAGTCATCTTCAAAATGTAAATGGTAATTCAATCGTAATTTTTGTAGAAAAAAATGAAAATAAACTGTTTTTCTCTCAACCTGCAATGAATGTAGAAGCAACCACGAGGGTTAGTGAGCAAAATGAACAGGGAGCGAAGCTTTCTAGTTTTTTGAATAAATGTTAAATTATTGGCTTTTAACATGCACACTTAAAAAAAATAAGAAAAACTTTTTTCAGCAAATAAGAAATAATAATTAAAAACTGTCATTAGCTGGAATAGAACCCACGATCTCCCAGTTTTGTGTTAGATTTCATAATCATCTGCCCCAAATATACACACCTGCCTTGCGGATATTTTTTAAATTTAATAAATTAAGTCATTTGGATACTTGACATTCTTGAAAAATGCTTTCCAAATTACCATTTTTAACGTTTATAACAAGCATCTTCCGGCTAACCAACCGATAAGCCGAATCATAATTCGGCTTATCTTATTCATTTTCAGCTTATGCATATGCACCAAAAATAAATTCAAAACTTGACTAGATATAACACAAGGACTGCAAATTTAACTGTATGATATAAGACCTTATTTTAGATTGATAATGATTAAACGATGAAGAATCTACATTCCTCTAATCAAATATTTTAAAAATAGTCTGTTTTTAGGTTATAATGTTCGTAACTACCTTAATAAACTTTAATCGTAAGGTCGGGGTTCCACCGATTGAAGAAATTTAATATATCAATGGAACACACTAAAGCTTTATATCAATCAGGGTTCGTGATTTTTTTTGATTTTTTTTTTTTTAAAAATAAAAAAAAATCAGATTTTTTTTATTTAAATCAGATTTTTTTTACTTTTATTCTAATTAATTGTAAGAAATTTAATTTATGATTAAAAAAACTTTATAAATGATTAATCAAAATTAAACTAATATTAAAACTATATTATAACAATATTTTAGAAGCTCAAAATTACTAAAGTAATTTTTCTTTATAATACATAGCTTTGAATGCATGGTTGAAATTTTAAGACTAGATGAAATAGAGAATATTTAGAATACTTGAGGGGGCTGTCTAGGTTTTTCTGAGAGGTATACTTATTTTGTGAAAATTAAAAATTATATTAAAAAATCACAAAAATAAAATTTAAAAAAAAGTATTTTGTTAAACTACCGCTAAGCGGTAGTAAATTTGGCTTGGACAGACCCCTGATCTTTAACCATTAAAACAAAGTTTGAATTAGCGAACCATAATTTTAATTTAAAATTGTGATTTTTTTTCTCTTGATTCTTAACATGACAAAATAAATGTAACAGATTTTGTTTATAAATGTTGTCATTCATCAGAAAATAAATAAATATTTAACCTATATATTTTTATATTAAAATGATTNCACATCAATACATTTAAAAAGGCATTATAATGACATTCATTGAAATTTTTTTTCCACAAAATTTCTTTTTAGAAAATCTGATAATGTCATAGATACTGTAAGCATATTATATAAGAAAAAAATTCCAGAGCAGTCGAGTTATTAACTGGTAACTTACCAGTTAATAACTCGACTGCTTCAAATAGATTTTGAAAGTGAAGACTGACACTATATGAGGAAAAAAATATCTGATTTCATCAGCCTTTTTTTTTCCCTTTCTATTTTTAGCATATTGGGGTAATCCCTCGCTCTATCCCTTAAGTCAAAACGTCACAAGCATTACATTATATTGCAGTTTTATCTAGATGTTATGAGAAATTGCTGATAGTATTTTAATGCGACTCAAATGACCTCTTCCTTTATAACAGCAAATGTCAAACCTCCTTCCATGTTTACGTAACCCCCTCTTTCATAGTTTTTGCTTTAACTTTTACATTTACTGTAGTTATCTAGTTTTGTGTTTAAATTTAAATAAAACGGCGTAACTTTGCATAAAGCACAGTCCCCGTTTTAATTAATTTTACAAAATAATTCTACTCACTAATAAAATCACTGAATAATAAAAATTCACCCGTTTTTTTTCTTTTTTTAATTAAATATAAAAGAACGGATTCATTATAAAATCGAAAACATGCTAAAACCGTCCTTTTATGAAATCATTATCACCATTTTGTAAAATCCAATGTTAGAAACGCATTGTTTCAAAAATGAAAAACTTTTCGTTGTTGGTGTAAATAATTAGAATTTTCCATTTTCTAAAATTTTGAAGTATGTGAAACATATGAATGACAAATTTCCTTTCGCCTCCAAGAACAAGGCTACAAAATTAGATTACACTTCTTTAGGGCCCTTCAAATGTTACGTAAGCAGTTCCTCCTTTTTTTAGCAAAAATAAACAAATCACAAACAACCTCAATGCTTACTTACGATGCTTCAATCCCAGGTTTTTGAGTAATCTAGTTTAATGATTTAAAGAAACAAATAAATCGGCGTAAAAATTTGTATAAAACAAAGTAGCCATTTTATTTATTTTCGTACAATTTTGAGAAGAATATATTTAAGGAATATCCTGTATTTTCCGGTTGTGTTCATTAATCTTGACCTTTGAGACTCTTAGAAGAAATTTTTCCCAGTTTTCTTAATTCCGGACTGAAGTTTTGGTCTACATCTAAAACTTTTCCATGACTATTTTTTTTTTTTTACGTTTTCTACTTTTCTACTTAAGAAAATTTAAAAAAGTAAGTGAAGTTTAAATTTTTTACATATGCATTGCCATCTCCTCCCTTGTCAGCAAAAATAAGCAAAGGGCAAACCATCGCCATCTCGTTATATGCTTACGTAATATTTAAACACACCTTTAAGGAAAATGAAGGGTGAGAGTTACAAAATTATGAACAGAACAGGAGAATGAAATTGAATCCAGATGGACATTGTTTATGAAAAGAAAAATTATGAAAAGCTAATCTTCATTTAATCTAAGAAAATTTTTAAACCATGTTGAATCTTTAAATTTGCTAATCATGCAGGTACGTTAATATTTTAAGCTCTTCTATTAAATACAATATGTTGCTCATGTTTAATAAAAATATGCTAAATGTTAATTATTTAAAAATAAGGTATGAAAGTAGTAATCTTTTTAACTTTAAGTGCATTTTCAAAGTTTAACTTTGAAACATTTTTCAAGTAAGTGTTGACTCGCTTATAAATCTACCTTTACATGTAGATGCTGTCAGGTAACTATAGCACACCCCCCCCCCTTTACTCAGCGCGCATGCGCATTGTCCGATCCTCAGTCAGTTGCACGAGGGATACGAAAGTAAGCAGACGTAAACAAACGCTCTGATTATATTATGATGATATAGTTTTGATGTACTTATTTTATCTTCATTCATTCTTAATAAATAATTTTTATTTTATCTGATAATCGGCATCATTTCTTCCTATTAATAATTTGAAAAGAACCCTACAGTTTTGGTGTCAGAAGCGGAATAAACTTTTTAAATCAAAAGTAATTTTACACAGCAAAATACAAAATACGAGCGAAATCGGTCGAATAGTTCCTGCGACATCAAATTTTAAAAAAATTATTTCTTTAATCTTGAAGATCCGATCATTAGATCAAAAGTTATTCAGGGTGATCCGTTTAGTTTTGTTGCGCATTCTGTGCGCGAAAAAAATACGGAAGACTTTTATATTTTCCGCAATATGACTGCTAATTCGTTAGCATAGACGGTATTTTAAATTACGATATCAAATTGTGTTCTAAAATACGAAGGGTGGCCGCAGTCTGGAGTATATATGATCCCAATAATTTGGTCAGGAGAGCGATCGAAATCTTAATTTATTTTTATTTCGAGGAATTTTTAAGCTAGTTGATAATTTTTTGTACACAATTAAAAAATTGGTTTATCCAGAGACAATTCATTACAAAAATAAATAATAGTCGAAAAAATTTTTAATTGCAAGGTATACAAATTTTTACATTACTTTAAAGCAATGGCAAATATATTCCTGTGCCAAATTGCACCATTTGAACGAAATCGTTTGAATAATTTCCGAAAAATCGAACTTTAAATTTATTTTTAAATTTTTAAAAAAACAAATTTTGATTGCTTATTTGACCTTAAAAATCTATTGCGCACATATTGACTCTCTATGCGGCGTCCCTGCTTATTAGTTATATTTGAGACTCACCAAATCTGCTTTGTTGCTCTTACTTTTTATTCTTCCCTTTTTCTTTTTTTAACTGTCACTCTTCCTGAAAATTATTTTAGGATATCTGTATTCTAATCTACAACATCATTCATGTCAGCTTCCTTAACCTTCCACCTTTTAAACTTGATTGGTAAAAGGACCTCCCTTTGCTTCCAGAAACATATATCTTCTTATCTATTTTTCGTATTGTTCCCTAAAATCTGGTATTTGTCAAAGAGAGAGGTCAGAACCGAGTAGTTCTCTCATTGGTCTGTTTTTCTCACCATACATTTTCAATTTCTTACGCCCCACATTTCTTGGAGTCACTTGCCAAAGAATTTGTTGAATATTGTGTGGACTAATAATTGTAGCTCTGCAAAGTGATTTTTTAAAAAGTAGTTAGTGATGACTGAACGGTTAAGTTATTCTTTCCGATGGGAAATTGAAAATTATTCTTCTTGCTGTTGCAGGATTAGTTGTCCCAAAAGTCCAGTTTTTACTCCTATAAATTTTGGTGGAACTAAATGGTACATGAGACTTGCACCTCCACCTAAAAGAGGAGAACCAGATCAAGAATGTGGTATTTGTTATCTGTATAGAAATGACATTGATGCGGGTGATGAGGAAGTATCAATTGCTTTCATATTTCAATTTATTGGTGAAAGCGGCAATATAATACACACTCTAGGTAGTAGTTCTTCCTGGAAAGTATTTAAAAGAGAGAGATCTGTTTCGTACGCTTTTCTATGTGGGGAGATAGCTAAAGACAGTTTGACCTGGAACAAGGACATCTTAACCATCCAGTGCCTGATGTACACCATGCAAGAACGACCAAACAGTGTAGCCCGAACTAAAATAGAGGTGGATAGAGCCAGTTTTATTTGGCAAATAACCTTACCCGAAAGCAAGTCTTTTTCAATGGATCGAATATTTTCTTTGTCAGAAACATCAATGTACGAAATATCTGCGGCTGATGCTCCAAATGACTTTATAGAATTAAGAGTATGCAAATTAAAAGATGAGTCATCCTCACCTAGACTCTTAAACGGCAAAATATCATTTCTAAACCATGAAGGAGAAAAGATTTTATGGCAAAATGTCCAGCATGTGTTCCCATCTAATGACAAAAATGACGTATGGGTGCTTCCTTTTTTAATCGCAAGAAGAACGATTATAAATGATAAAAATAGTCACGTGAACGGTGTTACTTTTACTATGTTTTGCGAGTTTTCCGAACCCAATGGTAGTGTAGTATCCGATATCGTCAGCATAAGCGATCCTAATTCAGTGAAGTTGAGTAATGTTCTAACTATGAGAGACGATCTGGTAAAAATTTTTGCAGACCTGGAACATTCTGATGTGGAGCTGAGAGCCGATAACATGAGTTTACCTGCGCATAAATTTCTTCTCTCAGCTCGATCGCCAGTGTTTCGCGCTATGTTCCACCACCAGAACATGCTCGAAAATGAATCTAATGTCGTGAAAGTCTCAGACGTTGATCCCGAAACATTGAAATCTTTCCTGGAATTCTTGTATACAGGATCAGTGGATATTATTGATGGCGAAAGTGCTTTAGAATTGCTGATAATTGCCGATAAGTATCAAGTTCTTTCTTTGATAGATACATGTTCTAAGTTTGCTCTATCTGCTCTGTCTTTGGAAAATGCATGCAAAATTCTGTATTTATCTGATCTATTGAATCTCAAGCTTCTCAGAGACAATGCAGTTGATTTAGTAGTAAAACATTTCAATGAAATCTCTAACTCCTGTGAGTGGTCTGAATATATTGAGAAGAATCCATCCCTTGTATCAGAAATACTTTCACATCTGATGAAGGATTTGAAAATTGTTCCAAAGAAAATATAAAGTAAATTGAACTTTGTGTTTGTGTATTTATCGAAATATTAATGAATAAATCCTTGTATCAGTTGCATAAATTGTTAATTCCTTTTATTTTATTAACAAAGTGTTAATACTCCTATATTTATTTAGGATGTTCCTAACCAACTCTTAATTTTCGATATAGCAGTCTATGTAGCAAGTACCGCTGCTCATAAATCTTAATGCCTTTCAAACCTTAAACATTTTATCACATTTTTGAATTGAATTATTGTAGTTTAAATACTTCACAATTTTACATTTTGTGAGAAAACTACTTAGCTTTAAATATATATGTACAATATAATGAAATTTTTCGTCATTTTTATTTTTTGCTTTAAATATTGATTATTTACAAATTGTTGTAGACAATTTATTGTTCCTTCACGAGATCTTTATTTCATGAGCTCGTGCTTGAGTAGATTACCAATCAAAAGTAGCAAGAGGGGGAGAGAGATAACATGTTTGCCAGATATAATTCTTGAACACTCATTGTGAATATTTTAAAAGTGACAAAAAAATTGATAAATAGGGATCCCTATTTGAATTGTTATCAAACTATACAACAAATAAAATTACTTCACATTTATTTTTACGGTTGGTGAGTGGAGCTTCTCAGTAATTAAAAAAAATTTGTAGCGTTTGAGATGAGTGATTAAAACACAGTGTTCTAATATTAGTCTTTGTAAAAGTTTTAATGATTTGTTATGAATCTTGGCATAATAAGATATTATGCATTTCTGTAACAAAAATTTAGGCATCTAAGATCAAAAATACTAAATTGATTGCTACATTTCTTTGTAATAAAATAAAGATTGTGATCCTTATGGGTTCCCACAAGGTGGGGAGGTTACAAGGGTTATTTACCCGTACTCCCTAGAAATACAATAAATTAAAAATTATTTTTCACTTTGAATAATTAGAAGTAATACATGTCATATTCAAACTACTCCTCTAAAAGAAAGAGTTGTACTGATTTTCCAACAAATTTTTAAATTTTAATGAATTAATATTGTTTTTTTTTATAGTTTAAAAAAATCGTTAATTAAAAAATGATGAAATAAAATCGTGATATCTTTTCTGTTTATACCTTATTTAATTTAAAATACCTAGATAAGGAAGATTTTTATTAGTTTTTTTTTTTTTGTCATAGAGTTGTTGGTCTTGAAGTCAAACTTTTCAATTTATATTCTGATGATGCAATCATAATATACGCTTACACTTTTAATCTTAATCGCAACTAATATTGAAATACGATTTACAAGTAATAATGGTTATCGGTTACAAGTAATTACGATTTCGTCTCAATCATAATTGAAATTGCAAATTCGATTACTGGCAATTATAGTTACATGCAATAAAATTGCTTGCATAAGTAAGTATAATTACATGTAATTATTATTATATGTAATAATAGTTACGTGTAATCTTGACCTCACACTTTTCAATTACTGTCATAAATATAATTTCGTGTAACTGTTAGGGTGTTGATACCTACTATTGTCTAAATAGTGTAATGCCATATTTGCCAGTTTAACTCAACTCAGTGGCGCGACAGCCCATAGAGGGCCAAGGCCTTCTGTGTCCATATTTGCCAGTTTAGCATATTGTAATAAATTGGGAAAATTCAACTGTCTATTCGAAATTATCTTATTTGTTGAAAATTAGTTTTCAGCCTCACAAGGATTGAAGTATAATTTGCAATAAGGATTGAAGCATATAAATATATATTTGTTTTTCAAAATCTTCATCCTTATTGCATCTACATGTAACATCTTAATTGCATCTACATTTACCCTACTAAGCTAGCTTTTATTTATTAAAAAGCCGTGGATTTTTAAACGAATCAACACTTACTTGAAAATGTTTCAAGTTTAAACTTTAAAAATGCACTTAAAGTTAAAAAAATTACTACTTTCATAGCTTATTTTTAAACAGTTTAAGTTTAGCATTTTTATTAAACACGAGCAACATATTGTAATTAATAGAAGGGCTTAAAATATTAACCTGCGTGATTAGCAAATTTAAAGATTCAACATGGTTTAAAAATTTTCTTAGATTAAATGAAGATTAGCATTTCATAATTTTTCTTTTCATAAACAATGTTCATTTGGATTCAATTACATTCTCCTGCTCTGTTTATAACTTTATAACTCTCACCCTTCATTGTTCTTAAAGGTGTGTTTAAATACTATTACGTAAGCATATAACGAGATGGAGATGGTTTGTCCTTTGCTTATTTTTGCTGACAAGGGAGGAGATGGCATTGCTTACATAAAAAAATTATAAAATTCACTTATTTTTTTAAATTTTCGTAAGTAGCAAAGTAAAAAACGTAAAAAAAGAAAAATACTCATGGAAAAGTTTTTAATGTAGAATAAAACTTCAGTCTGGAATTAAGAAAACTGGGAAAAATTTCTTCCAGGAGTCTTAAAGGTCAAGATTAATGAACTCAACAGGAAAATACAGGATATTCCTTAAATATATTCTTCTCAAAATTGTACGAAATGAAATAAAATGGCTACTTTGTTTCATAAAGCTAAACCGATTTATTTGTTTTTTTAAATTATAAATCTAGATGACTCAAAAAACTGGGATTGAAGCATCTTAAGTAAGCATTGAGGTTGTTTGTGATTTGTTTATTTTTGCTAACAAAGGAGGAACTGCTTACGTAACATTTGAAGGGCCCTAAAGAAGTGTAATCTAATTTTGTAGCCTTGTTCTTGGAGGCGGAAGGAAATTTGTCATTCATATGTTTCACACACTTCAAAATTTTGGAAAATAGAAAATTCTAATTGTTTTCACCAACAAAGAAAAGTTTTTCATTTTTAAAACAATGCGTTTCTAATTGGGTTTTACAAAATGGTGATAATGATTTCATAAAAGGACGGTTTTAGCATGTTTTTGATGTTGTAATGATTCCGTTCTTTCATATTTAATTTAAGAAAGGAAGAAAAAAAAACGGTTGATTTTTATTATTCAGTGACTTCAAAAACCTGGGATTGAAGCATCTTCAGTATGCATGGAGGTTGTTTGTGATTTGTTCATTTTTGCTAACAAAGGAGGAATTGCTTACGTAACAGTTGAATGTCCCTTAAGAAGTGTAATCTAATTTTGTAGCCTTGTTCTGACAGGCAGAAGGAAATTTGTCATTGATATGTTTCACATACATCAAAATTTTGGAAAATAGAAAATTCTAATTATTTACACCAACAAAGAAAAGTTTTTCATTTTTAAAACAATGCGTTTCTAACATTAGATTTTACAAAATGGTGATAATGATTTCATAAAAGGATGGTTTTAGCGTGTTTTTGATATTGCAATGACTCCGTTCTTTCATATTTAATTTAAAAAAATAATAAACGGCTGATTTTTTTTATTCAGTGATTTTATTAGTGAGTAGAATTATTCTATTCAAAATTTTATGAACTTAATTTAAAAGGGGACTTTGATGCAAAGTTACGCCGTTTTATTTGAATTTAAACACAAAACTAGATAACTACAATAAATGTAAAAATTAAAGCAAAACCTATGAAAGAGTGGGTTACGTATGGCAGGAGGTTTGAGATTTGCTGTTATAAAGGAAGAGGTCCTTTGAGTCGCATTAAAATACTATAAAAAATTTCTCATAATATCTAGATAAAACTGCACCATAATTTAATGCTTAAGCCGTGGTGACTCAATGGATAGAGCGTTCACCTTCCACTGAGATGAACCGGGTTCGAAACCCAGCGATGATTGGTTGATACGAATTCAGCACCCGGCTTGCATCGACTACAGTTTTGAGGTATAATATCCTCAGTGGTAGACGAATGATGGTGTAAAGTCCTCTTACCGTCAGGCTAACCGTGGTAGGTTTTCAGTGCTTTCTTTACAATAAAACGCAACGAAGTTAGCGCAAAACAAGAGTATTTAATTCTTTTATATAAGGCCCGTAACATGGTCACCAATTTCGGAAACTTAAAAGCTTGATATTTTGGTAGCCATTTTCTATTTAATGGTCGCCTGATGTCAACCGCTAATCTAGAGCTCTTGATTACGGTTGATACGAATTTCGCACCCGGCTTGTACCGACCACAGTACTGACGTAATTTACTCTCAGTTGTATATGGATCATGTGTTTGAATCCCCTTTCTGCAGGACTAACTATGAGAGTGTTCGTGGTATTCTTCTTCATATAATTCTTATGTAGATTAGTTCCATCAACAAGTGTTCCACAAAGGCTAGTTTGTTCCAAATGGTTGATCCATCAGTTCCCTTGTTTTCTGGATTGGGTTCAAAATTACAAGGTTACGGAATTGAACATTACCTGTCGTAAACCCAAACAAGTGGGTGAGCAGTTCAACGACGGTTATAGAATAAGATAAAATATATTTTAAACTTTTATTGAACCATTTTTTTTTTAAGTAATGTCTTGCTAAAATATTTTTGCAATTGAGATTGATTTATGAAACGAAATTCCTTTGGCGAAATTCCTAACATTTGATTTTGAAGTCAGAAGGTTAATTTGATTTAACAAGTTTTAATTTGCATAACGCATAACTGACTCTGGAAAATTACCCTCCTGTGTTGCCCTCTATTCTTGACCTAACGCAAACCTTTGTTGTCACCCACACTTATGAAAACGGTTCTTTGTTTTTTTCTTTTGAAGTTATCAGCAGATTGCGGCATAAATCATAGGGAAATATACCCATTGCCTTATCAAGGGTTAATATGAATTGAAAAAGTAACTCAATAATTATACAATTTTCTTTAAATGGTAATTATACAAACTATCTATTTATATATTTCTCTTACACGGCGATAAAAAAAAGTCTCATTACAACTCTCCGAATGGCAACGCTAGAAAATCAACCAATAATTGCCGCTAAAAATGTCACATGCCAAATCTAGATTGGGTGGCTCAACATATAGCGCTTCTAAAAACGGAAACTGAAATAACCAGAGTGTAAAATATTATGTGCTTATGCGCATCGTATTTTTTGTTAAATAATTTATTTATTATATATCAGTTTATAGATGGTAACGA
>NC_092205.1:24877637-24889357 GCF_043381705.1 Parasteatoda tepidariorum | reverse complement strand
AATAAAATATTTTCCTCAATAATGAAGTAAAAAAAATGTGTTTTTCTCTTCTCCAGAAATTTTCGAAAGATTTTTTTTCATCCAGAATTATATTCAAACGGGAGGGGAAAGAAACCCTTTCGATTTTTCTCTTCTGATTTGAGAATAATAAAGAATAATTAAATAAAAAATCGTGTTTTTCCTTTGTCTTGAAATTTTTGAAGGATTTTTTTTTTCTTCATCTGGAATTATATTCTCCAACTAACTATAAACGATGTCTTTCTGGCGCATAGGAGGGGGAAAAAAGCTATCGCGATTTTTCTCTTCTGATTTGAGAATAATAAAAAATAATAAAGTTAAAAAAAAAATTGTGTTTTTCTTTTCTCCAGAAAATTTACAAAGATTTCTTTTTTTTTTCAACCAGAATTACATTCAAACGGTAGGGGAAAGAAATGGTTTAGATTTTTCTCTTCGGATTTGAGAATAATAAAGAATAATTAAATAAAAAAAGTTGTGTCCAAAAATTTTTGAGGGATTCTTTTTTTTTTTTTCCTTCATCTGGAATTATATTCAAACGGGAGGTTAAAGAAATGCTTGCGATTTTTCTCTTCTGATTTGAGAACAATTAAATTAAAAAAATCGTGCTTTTCCTTTGTCCAGAAATTTTTGAAAGATTCTTTTTTTTTTCTTTTTTTTCCATCTGGAATTATATTTAAACGATGTCTTTCTCGCGTATAGGAGGGGAATGAAGCGCTCACTCTGAATTGAGAATAATAAAAAAATAATGAAGTAAAAATAATTTCATCTAGAATTATATTCAAACGTTGTCTTTCTCGTGCATAGGAGGGAAAAGAAATGCTCGTGACTTTTCTCTTCTGATTTGAGAATAATTAAATTAAAAAAATCGTGCTTTTCCGTTGTTCAAAAATTTTTGAAAGATTCTTTTTTTTCTTTTCCATCTGGAATTATATTTAAACGATGTCTTTCTCGCCTATAGGAAGGGAATGAAACGCTCATGATTTTTCTCTTCTGAATTGAGAATAATAAAAAATAATGAAGTAAAAATAATTTCATTTAGAATTATATTCAAACGCTGTCTTTCTTGTGCATAGGAGGGAAAAGAAATGCTCGTGATTTTTAATCTTCCGATTTCATGAACTATTTGACCAATTTCCATAAAATTTTGAATTTCATGATTTAAAATTACGCGTATTCAATTGGATTAAAGATTTACACGCTTAAAAACAAAAACAATTTTCAATCATTTTTAGTAACTTCAATAATAAAAAAATAACAAATAATTTTCAGCGAAGAATTACCTTCATATAAACAGGTTTCATAATTGAGTGCCTCAACCATATTTTCCAGATTGCAGTTCCCATATTTTTAAAGTCGAAGTATGCTTATTCAGGAAAAATATGATTTTGAGTCGAAAAATAAAGTATGTTATTCAGAGGAAGTATATTTTTTAGTCAAGAAAAAAGTATGTTTTTTCAGACAAAATACGTTTTTTAGTCGAAAAAAATATGTTTATATAAATCAAAGTACGTTTTGGTGCTGATAAAAGGTAAATTTGTTCATTAAAATTACGTTTTTCAGTCGAAAAAAGGTCTGTTTCTTCAAAGAAATTACGTTTTTGTGTAGAAAAAACTTATATATATTCAGGGAAAGTAAGTTTTAGCATCGAAAAAAAGTATGTTTTTTTTTTTCAGAAAAACAAAATTTTCTTTTAGTCTGATTTCGCAACTTAAAATATCATTGTTATGAGGGTATTTTTATCGACCTTGTAAATAAAGCGCCGCAATCCGGAAAATGATCGCCAAAAGTTTAGGCAGGAGAACAGTTCAAAATTTTGGTCACTTTCGTGATTACAAGACCATCCAACTAGTTCTTACTTTAGGTGGTCCGAGGTTTATTTTTATTTCTTAATAGCTTGAAATTAATTTTTACTTAGTTTAATTTTATAGTGAAGCAGTTGGAAAACATGCATTACTCAGATTCTGCACTATAGGAAAATAAAATGTACAGGACCAGACATGCCACAATGCCTGTCATGACACATTCTATTGATAAAATTCATCTAACAGAAAAGTGGCATAACACGACATGTGGCTAAAAATTCCTTTTCATTAATGATGGTGAAGGCGAAGAAAGATTTCTGATATATATAAAAGCAATAATATCTAAATATTGCAGAATTAAAAGAAAATTATCTGAGGCCAATATTTTTTCATAAAGATGTTCAGTAAGTTCTTATAACTTTCGCTCTTTACTTTGCCTATAGAGGATTTTTAAACAGTTTTTTTTTTCTCCCTATCATTTGCTAATTTGTCAAGAATATAATTTTACATTTTATTTTATATTCTTGAATTACTTCAGATTCTTGTATTATTATAATTTTGCATTAATGTCTCAAATAACTGTGTATGTGAAGAAAAACAAAAACTTAATAAACCATTATCGAGGAAGGCGAGATTTAAAATGCTATAAGAACTTTCTTGATTCTGATAGGTTGATAGGTAAAAAGTGAAGGAACTGCCTAAAAGTCTGGATTTTGATGCTTTTAATTCTTTTCTCCTAAATCCTCAAATTTTGATAATATTCTCACCCCCCCGATTCAATGTCAATTTAAGCCCATCAAAGCACTACTCTGTTTTTCTTTTGTTTTATTTTTCACGATTTTTTTAGAATGAAAATGTTGATTGAAATTGTATGGATTGACTCTTTTGATTTTTCTGAATGAAATTCAGTCGCATAATAGATAAAAATTTAAAATTTACATTAACTAATTAAGTTTTAAAATAAACTTGGCGAGTGTGCACAATTTAGTACTTAAATTTTTTTCTATTATAAATATTTTAGAAATAGATAAGTAGATAGCGCTTCATGTTGAAACGAAATAAGTTAAAGGCAGGAAGAAGGAAATGGCGCCATCTAGTTTGCAAAATTGTTGTAGTTTGTTTAATTTTATAACAATATCCAAATTATAAATACTTTTATAAAAAAAAAGTTTAAATATTTAAACAGTTATAAAAAGTATTTAACGTGTTGTTTCAAAAATAACAAAACGCGAAGAGCGTAATAAAATATTTTCCTCACCAGATAAGGTATGTTCACAGTTTTATAAGAACGATATTAGGGGGAAAACACTTAAAATATGCTTTTGCACTGACAGTATATTTTATCTCAATCATTTTAATAAAAATTCATTAAAAAAAATTTTCTAGTAAATTTCCTTAGCAAATATAACTCACAATAAATTTGATAACTCAAAACATTATAATTTTAGAAATGTAGTGGAACTAGTTTAGCAAAGAACAATTAAACAGTTACATAGATTTTCAGCTTTTAATTTTCTAAAAAAAAATTATTGTATTTACCTCTTAACTATTTTTGTTTTTTTACATTATATTTATATTTCTCTTTTTTTTAATATTAATTGAGAAAAAGTACTTTTAAAATGTTATAATTTTTTGCATACTTAAATAGCAAAAAGTGTGAAAGATATGTTTAACTGTATTTACTGTAAAATACATTCTTGCTTTCTTTATTAATAAAAAAATAAATAAATAAATATTTTTTCTGAATTCTACCATCTGGTGTCTCATGTATTCAACTTAAAATAAAACAGCAAATGAAAAAAAATTTTTAAATAAGAAATAAGAAGTTACGTTACACAAAATAAAACAGCAAATGAAAAAAAAATTTTAAAATTTTTTTTTAAATAAGAAATAAGAAGTTACGTTACACAAAATTTTATAAGAATTAAATGCTTAATATTTTTTTTACTTATATTTTTCTAATAACATTATACTAAATCCTTAAAATTTATCAAAATAATATACACTTTATATTATTTACAATTTTCCTATTTTATTTATGTTGGTGTTTAAGTTCTGATATAAAGAACATTCCATGAAAATAAAATATGATAACAATAGAAAGTATATTTCTTTTATTTTTTTCATGTTTTTGCTCTGTGGTTGGTCCGCATGTTTCCATGGAATCATTTTATATTATTTCAAATAGGACTTGATTGCAATGATTGCCTATTATCAGCATTCTGAAAAAAAAAAATATAATAATAATAATAATAAGTAAATAAAAAAATAAATAAATACAATAAAAAAAAACATGCATACATACATTTTTTTATGCTGGTTGAATAGGCTTTCAAACAGGCATTAATTTAAAATATTTCAAACTGGCATTGATTCAAATTAAGTTAAATAATTTAATTTATAAAAGATTTTTCATTTAATTTATTTTTTTTGTTTAAGATTTTTTCTTTTAATTATAATTTCTAAAGTTTTTTTCTCCAATTTTTTATTATTTTATAGTATATGAGAACAAACAACTAGGGTGTAAGTTTTTTTCTTTTTTCTCTTCTTTCTTTTAAGTGCTCATAATAAACTCTTCGAAAGTAAGTTAGTAAATAAATAAATAAAATGAAATTTAAAAAAAAAAGAAAGAAAGCATTGGCTAGTGACGTACAAAACGTAACAAATATCGAATGCAGACAAAACATTAAAAAAAATACTTCAAAATGTTTAAAAAAATTCTTGTCAAAATCAATTGAATAATTAACTTAAAAAGAAATGCCGAGGCCTATTATGCTACGAAAGTCTAACTGTGTCTGAAAAAAACTGAACCTGTTAAAAATTTAACTATAAAACCAGATTGATACAGATGGTGAGTTGATACTTGATTCATACTATTGGCTGCATTATAGGAGGTAAAAGTGAAGTATGAGATTTAAAAAAATTAATCATTAAATTCGCATAAATATTCAATATCAAATGTGACAAAAATTCTTTATATTATAAGACCAAAAGAACAATAAGAATTATTTCAACCAAAAATACTAAGCAAAAAATAAGTAATTAAAAATAAAAATTTACAAAAAATTAAGAAATAAAAAAAATATATCTTTAATGTGTTTTGACTCTAAGTTTAAAAATAAATATACGAATAAATAAACGCCAACTGAACAAATTACAATAAAACTTCCTCCCCAAAGAAATGCAGAAATGTATTATTTCAACAAAGCAACAATATTCAATTAAAAGAACAAACCTCTTCTTAACTTCAGATAACTCAAAAAGAAAATTGATTTTACTATGTTAAAACGGTGAAGGAGGAATTATGGAAAACTGATTTAATTATTCACAGTTGCCGACAACAATGGAAAACGGTGTCAGACTTCTATGATTTTATATTATATATATGTAATAACAGGGCTACATCCCTGTTATCAGTGTTGTATTTAGCTTGAAATAATGCAGTCGTAAGCCATCAGACGTTCTAAACAGGTTTATTTAAATGTAGGCTGGTATTGATAACAGTTCACATCCACACTCCCTNAAGCAACTAAATGTACAACCTCTGATTTTAACGTCCTGCTTAACAATGATATTATTAAGGACAATACTAACTATAGCCCTGTCACAGCTTTTTTGAGCTCTGACTGTATAATATCAAAATATTTTAAAACATAAACAACACAAACACACACAAATCATAACACCAGGATGTGGCAAACCCGGGGAAGGAGTAACCGAACTGGGTGAGCCACATACCAGCTAATTTACACAATGAGCAACCCGTTACGAGCGATAATCACCGGGACGGCCGGGTTGCTGTGCTAGCAGAGGAACACTAACTAAACATACTTATGTATATATAATAATATTATGTATATATATATATTATGTAAATATTTAAACATTGCTGCCTTTATGAATGTTTTTTTCTAAGCAATAAATCATTTTTTCAGTGTCTTTGACAGACAGCGGATTATTTTGGTGAATAAAACGAGAAGCTCTTCATATTTTTTGTAATTTTAAACTCATCCCAAAAATCAAAGTAACGCGCAATTTAAATATCGGAGTGAAACAATGTTTATAAAAGTTATTAAAATATTTTAGTTTAACCAAGATTAAATAGAAATTAAAATAATCAAATTTTGCGTTACACGCTAAGGAAAACCACGAAAATGTTTTTCAGATTGCTTTGCGGTAATAGGATTTCAACTAAATGTTCATCCTTATCTCAATGAAATTATTTTTTATAAGCAACCATTTTTTATTATTAATCGGGCCTAGCCGTTGTGGCTCAGAAGATCAGGAGTCTCCTTGAGGTCAGGCTAACCGTGGGAGGTTTTCGTGGTTTACCTCTCCATGTAACGCAAATGCTGGTTACTTTAATCAAGAAGTCCTCCATGGAGGCAAATTTCTCTCAATACTTGAAACAGGACACTCCTTGTCTTCTGGATTGGATTTAAAATTGCATTTACGGAGTTCAGCATCAGTAGGAGTAAACACAAAATTAAGTCAGCTGTTCGACGACGGTTATAAAATTATGAAACAGATAATGTATCAACTTGCTGAATATAAACGAAAAGCTCTTCTTTTTAACTCAACCAGTAAAACAAAATAAGCCACAATTTAAGTATCGAAATACAATTATATACTTATGAAGGCTATAAAAATGACCTATTTTAAATAAAATAAAATTATCAAATTTTGCGTTACATGATAAAGAAAACTACAAAAATGTCTTTCAGATTGCTTTTATCGGTAATAGGTATTCCAGGCAAATATTCTTAATCTAAAAGAAGTTATTTTTAAATAATCAATTTTTTTCTCATCCTTGATAGATGGTTTATCATCTTTGTGAATATAAGGAAACGTCCATATTATTTTTAATTCAACCCAGAAATCAAAATGACTCATAAGTTACTTGGAGTACAATCATAATCATTAAAGTTATAAGAATAACTTATTTCAATTAAGACTAAATAAAAATAATCAAATTTTGCATTACATGCAAGGCACACTTTGCGTTGTGAAACACTTTTCTTATATTTTTAATTTTTAACACGACCCAGAAATCAAAGTAACTTGCAGTTTAAGTATCAGAATAATATCATATTTATAAAAGCTATTGTAATAACCTATATATTATTTAAAATTAAATTAAATTTTAGACAAATCAAATGTTGCGTTACATACAAAAGAAAACCACGAAAAAGTCTTTTAGATTGCTGAACGGTAATAGGATTCTAGCTAAATATTCATTATCGCAATGAAATTATTTTTTAACCATTAATTAACTTTTAGCATCCTTGACAGACAATCTGCCATTTTAGCGAATGTTGTGAGACACTTTTCTTATAATTCTAACTTTTAAAAGGATTCAAAAATCAAAGTAACTTGCAATTTAAGTATCAGAGTAATATCATATTTATAAAAGCTATTGCAGTAACCTATATATTATTACCTATATATAACCAAAATGTTAACCTATATATAATAGGATTTCCTCTCAATGTTTATTATAGCAATGAAATTATTTTTTAATAATCAATATTTTCTTTTATCATCCTTGATATATAGCCTATCATCTTAGTAAATGCTGTGATATGCTCTTCTTATTTTTTGTACGCAACGCAGATATCAAAATAACTTGTAATTGAAATAGAGGAGTAAAATCACATTTTGAAAGACTTTTTGAATGAAAATAATTAGAATTTCCATTACGTACAAATGAAAACCAGGAAAACGCTTTTTACAAACTAATTGAACGCTAACAAATAATAATGAGATTATATCTCAGCAATTATTATTATCATTTTCCAATTTCTTGTGCTTTATATGAAATTTAATGTTTTGGGCAGCTCAGATTGCGCACTAAAATGTTCCTTATTTTATTTTATTTATTTATTTTTTGTAAATACATAAATTGTGTTTTTTTTAAATTTTATAAGTATATAAGTTATTATAAGTATTTGAATTTCAGACTGATGTAAAGAATTAATTTTTAAGAACATATTAGGTTTTTTTTTTTAAATTTTAAAGTTTACAAATCTCTCAAAAATTCGGAAAAAAAAAATGTGTTATAAAATTTGCGAATTTCCGATTTTTCTGCAAAGAGACAGAATGTTATGAATTATTACAACTTATAAAAATCAAATAAAAAAAGGAACAAATTACAATAAAGAAACACCACAACTCACTAGAGGTTGTGGATATTGAGTAAAACTAGTTATTAGACCAGTGCTATCAATACTAGTCACAACTCATCTAGTATTTCGATTTTTGGTTTCGATTTGTCGAGCATGCCCAGCTAATTCGTGTGTAAGAGGGACGGTGTAGTTTACAAACATATCACTGGCGAGATTTTTTACAAAAATCAATCTTATGTTAACCCATGTACTTGTGTTCGATGTCAGTATACCTACATCAGGAGTTCCTTTCATTCTGTTGGGGTGGGGGTAAAGACCACAGGTGGTATGTTCGGTGAAACACCCCCGGAACCAAAACTTCAGTTATAAATAATAAATGAGTTAGAATTTAAAAAAAATAATGCAATGGGGTTTCAGACTTTTCAAGGACCCTATCAGAACTCGGGGCCCTGGGCCACCCTTAAAAACGGCTCTGTCCTAAATAAATATATTAACGCTTTGTTAATAGTAAATAAATGGAATTAACAGTTTATGCAACTAATACTAGGATTTATTCATTCCTATTTCGATAAGTACATAAATACAAAGTTCAATTTACTTTATATTTTCTATGGAACAATTCCCAAATCCTTCATCAGGTGTGAAAGTATTTCAAATACAAGGGATGGATTCTTCTCAATATATTCAGACCAATCACAGGATTTAGAGATTTCATTGAAATGTTTTACTACGAAATCAACTGCATTGTCTCTGAGAAGCTTGAGATTCAATAGATCAGATAAATACAGAATTTCGCATGCATTTTCCAAAGACAGAGCTGATAGAGCAAACCTAGAACATGTATCTATTAAAGAAAGAACTTGATACTTATCGGCAATTATCAGCAATCCTAAAGCACTTTCGTCATCAATAATATCTACTGATCCTGTATACAAGAATTCCAGGAAAGATTTCAATGTCTTGGAATCAACGTCTGAGATTTCCACGACATTAGATTCATTTTCGAGCATGTCCTTGTGGTGGAACATGGCGCGAAACACAGGTGATCGCGCTGAGAGAAGAAATTTATGCGCAGGTAAACTCATGTTCTCAGCTTTTAGCTCCACATCAGAATGTTCCTGGTCTGCAAACATTTTTACGAGATCGCCTCTCATAGTTAGAACATTACTCAACTTCATTGAGCTAGGATCGTTTATGCTGACGATATCAGATAGTACATTACCATTGGGTGCGGAAAACTCGCAAAACAAAGCAACACAATTCACTTGGTTATTTTTATCATTTATAATCGTTCTTCTGGCGATAAAAGAAGGAAGCACCCATACGTCATTTTTGTAATTAGAAGGGAACAAATGTTGGACATTTTGCCATAAAATCTTTTCTCCTTCATGGTTTAAAAATGATATTTTGCCGTTTAAAAGTCTAGTTGAGGATGACTCACCTTTTAATTTACGTACTCTTAATTCTATAAAGCCATTTGGAGCATCAGTCGCAGATATTTCGTACAATGATGTTTCTGACAAAGAAAATATTCGATCCATTAAAAAAGATTTACTTTCGGGTAAGTTTATTTGCCAAATAAAACTGGCTCTATCCACCTCTATTTTAGTTCGGGCTACACTGCTTGGTCGTTCCTGCATGGTGTACATCTGGCACTGGATGGTTAAGATGTCCTTGTTCCAGGTCAAACTGTCTTTAGCTATCTGCCCACATTGAAAAGCTTGCCAATCAGAGCACTTTCTTTTAAATACTCTCTTAAACCTGAAAGAACTACAACCTTTAGTGTGTATTATATTGCCACTTTCACCAATTAGTTGAAATATGAAAGCAATTGATACTTCCTCATCAGCCGCATCAATGTCATTTCTGTGCAAATAACAAAACAAAATGTCTTCATCTGGTTCTTTTGTTTTAAGTGGAGGTATAAGTGTCATGTACCATTTGCTTCCGCCAAAATTTGCAGGAGTAAAAACTGGACTTTTGGGACATTTATTCCAGCTTTCATAATAGCAAGAAGAATAATTTTCAATTTCCCATCGGAAAAAATAACTTATCCGTTCAGCCATCACTAACTACTTCTTAAAGAACCAATTTGAAGAGCTACAATTATTAATCCACACAATATTCAACAAATTCTGCGGCAAGTGACTCCAAGAAATGTAGGGAGTAAGAAATGAAACATGTATAGTGAGAAAAACAGACCAAGCGAACTACTCGGTTCTGACCACCCTCTTTGACAAATACCAGATTTTAGGGAACAATACGAAAAATAGATAAGAAGAGATATGTTTCTGGGAGTAATGGGGGATCCTTTTAACAATCAAGTTTAACAGGTGGAAGGTCAAGGAAGGTGACATGAATGATGTTGTAGATTAGAATATAGATATCCAAAGATAATTTTCAAGAAGAGTAACAATTTAAAAAAGGAAGAATGAAAAGTAAGAGCAATAATGCAGATTTGGTGAGTCTCAAATATTACTAATAAACACGGACACCCGCAGACAGAGTCAATATGAAAGCTAGATTTTTAAGGTCAAATAAGTAATATATATATATATTTTTTTTTTTAAATTGAAAAAAAAAATTTAAGTTCCATTGGTCGGGAATTATTCAAACGATTTCGTCCAAATGTTGCATTTTGGCATATAAATATATTTGCCATTGCTTTAAAATGATGTAAAAAATTGTATACCTTGCAATTTATAATTTTTTTCGACTATTATTCATTTTTGTAAATAATTGTCTTTGGATAAACCAATTTTCTTATTGCGTATAAAAAAATTTCAACTAGCTTAAAAGTTCCTGGAGATAAAAATAAATAAAGATATCGTTCGCTCTCCTGGCCAAACTTTTGGGATCATATATACTCCAGATTGCGGCTCCTTATTTTAGAACACAATCTGAGTTTTTTTTCTTTTTGCATGATTTTTTTTTGCATTTTTGGGTTAGTGAATTTTACAATTATGTTCAAAACCATTTCAAGTCGCTCAAAAAAATTCTCGAGATATAGCAAAATACGCAAAAGGAAAATTAACATATAGGGGTTCATTCCATACCTTTTTCCTGAACAAAATTGTTCCACCCAATTTCCCAGATTGTGTCTGCGTCTGCTCCTATATCTTAACAGTCAGAAATCTGAATTTGTAAAAAATAAATAAAAAGGCATGTTTATTCAGAGAAAGTACGTTTTTGTGTCCGATTTCGTAGCTTAAAATATCGTATGCACTTATTAATTAGCATATTCGAGGTCAGACCTTGAAACCTTTAAGATTGTCCTAGAAAGTGAAGTTCCGCTCATTAGATCAAAAGTTATTTATGGCGGTTTGTTTTATTATTTGCCAGTTCAAAATTTTGGTCACTTTCGTGATTACAGACCAACCAGTTCTTACTTTAGATCAGGGTTTGCTAAACTTTTTTGATCATCGACCCCTACATAATTTTTCGAAATCTCCATCGACCCCCTATAAAAGTAATTTACTGTTAATTAAAATAAAACTCTGTTAGATACTGTGTTTGTACATTTATTTTATGATTTTGAACGTTTATTAAAGTAATAGTACATAGTAGAACAATAGTTTTATGAAAAATATATTAATGTTGAAATATAAATACCTTAATATTTATGAAATAATAAGTAATTATAAGTAAGTAGAAATAATAAGTAAAGTAACTATGGATTTATTGCTTCTTAATCAATAACATGGGTGTGCCTGGTGCTTTTTTTTTTTTTTTTTTTTTTTTTTTTTTTTTTTTTTTTTTTTTTTTTTTTTTTTTT